>NC_052618.1:34620738-34856813 GCF_016545825.1 Eucalyptus grandis
ATAGCTAACATATTCGTGTTCTCATCAGTGAGAGGATCTTGCTGTCTGAGCTCCTCTTTCTACTAATTAGTCATCTCTTTGTTATTTATAAACTTCATCTGGTGTAGGTTAATGGATCACTTGCTCGGAAGGCAATAAGAGAACTCATGGCTGGAGGTTTGATCAGGATGGTCTCTATTCATGCAAGCCAGCAGATCTACATCGGGGTGACAAATAAGTTAGTGTCTTAGGCCCCGCTTGCATTTTCAGCTATATTGCAATGGTTGTTTTATATCCTGCATTGGTAGACAACTGTTTTCTTATCTCTGGGATAACATGTTGCATACTAGAATTTATGAGACAGATTAGTGTTCTTTGAGGTTTTTATGAAGTGGATTATTAAATTTTTGATAAGCTAATATTTGGTGTTCGTCCAATTCTTTTGCCTGCTGGTATTACTCTTTCGGGAGTGCTTGCTACTGCCTACACAAAAGAGATTTTAGCATCTTGAAATGCTCCAATGCTCACCAGCAACTATTGTGCATAAATTGTACGAACAGCTGATGAGTTGGCAAGTAGAAATGTGCTGCTCCTGATGGGGATAATTCTTATATGGTATTTGCAAATGGTGGATTGTTCTTATTGCGTATGTAGTAAAGAAAAGAGGTTTTGCTGAATGGGATGTCATACACTCATCATGTGATATTAACAAAATATTTGAATCATGTTAATCATGACAATAATAGACATTATCTTTGGTATAGAATGCAAGGATTTGACAACTAAAATTATGAGTTAAATTGGATAACAAAATTAAAAATTTAAAAAGGCCTGTCATCACTTATGTATTGCTTGGCAAGGTAGTTGATTCTGAGAGAAGTATCCTGGTATGGACTCCTTGGCAAGCTTGCCCGACTACTCATAAAATTTCAAGGATCTGAATGCTCATAATTACTTTGGCTAAAAGGGTCAAAAGTAATTGTTTTTCACTTGTAAAAATTTGCGAAAAGTTATGATTATCATCTGCATTTTTTCTTGATGTTGAATTTTGTCCTGAATTTTTATTTTGGCCAATTTGGTCCTTGTTCTCTTTCTATGTAACCAATGCAGTCTTTTAAGCTAATTTGGTCAAACGTGGCAATTCGACTCAGCCATGGGACCTCTGTTTGTTGATGTGGCGTCCCTATCATCATGCCACATCAGTGAAAATTGTAAAAAATAAAGGGAAACTGAAACTTAGAAATATTACAAAAATAAGAATGGGTAAGAATTAATATAAGCATGGGAGAGATAGGGGGCAGCACTCGCTTAGATCTGGGTGAAGGCGAGCACCGTCATGGTGGTGGCGGGCTTGCACTCGGTTCTGCTGAGCACCATTATAGAGACGATCTTCTTTGAGGCCAATTTGTTCAGCTCTTCCCGGAGGAAAACGGCTAAGAAGCCTAGAAATTAAGGAGCAAACTCTTGATGCAAAACAAAAATTAAAACACAAATTCAAAATTAACGAGGTCGAAACTAAGTGATTCTCAGTAGGCACTCCAATCGGAGATTCAAAGCGAGTGTTCCGATGACTTCATTAAGGGCTAGAAGATGAACATGGCTGCTTCAAAACCACCTTGTTGGCATTGAAGGATGACGAAGGTGTGTTGCAACCTACCCCTCTAGGCGTTTGATCTCAAGGAATAGGTTTAGAGATACTTGTTTAAGAGACCGTTCTCAAGGCGTATCACATAAAGATATCACATAAAGAAGGCTCAAAAGCAACATCTTTAATGTTCATATAGGAGATCCATTAATCGAGAATATAGATTCTCTCAAATCCATATGTTACATGACAGCAATTCATTTTAAGTTTTTGTCATTGGCGGTGGCTAGATTTTTTTGAACATTTGTTCATAATTAAATTGCATATGGGTTTTTCTCTTTGCACCTTAGTAACTTTTCTCTTTTGGTGCAGGGAATGCTCCTGGATGTGATGCTATCCACACAACAAAAGTTGAGACACCACTTGAATCTGACACTTTTTTGCCCATGGTTTATACATCTGTCTTCCAATCATGGTACTCGTCCTTTTGCATCATTGAAAATGACAACCAGTAACTACTTATATCCATGTAGGATGTTATGCAGTGGTTTTCTGCCTAGTAAAAATTTTTAAGCTGCTTATCCAAAAATTAAATAAGAAAGAATCCAAAAGGGAAAGCATTTGTGTATGTATTCACAAGTGCATCTGAGAGTCTATACTAATTTAGAAGCGTGGATGAATTGCCAATATCCAGTGGTCCCCAGACTCCACATAGATTCTAGAAGAGAGATCAAAAGATATTAGAAGTAGAGTTTCCCATCCGTTTTTGTTTCATATGTAAAATACCTTGTTATTGATCATAGAATTGTTGTGTATTTCCTTCACCAAAAGTTAAGAGAGGGTCCTTTCAAAAGCATATCTCCATAAATTATTGCAATTTTTTATATTGAAAAGGGGAATGTAATTGTTTTATTGTATTTACTGTGTAAACTTACAGAATCTTTATAATAATGTGAAATCTTTAATAAACTTATGATGCCCTTTATTTTATTTTATTTTGGTAAGGTAAGAATATATAAGCTAATAACCAAAATATACAAGAGGCTAAGACTAAAAACTTACACTCATAAAGGCAACAAATGGGGACGAGTGGAAGGAGCTAAATAAAAGAAGGAGGACCGCAAGACAAGCGGACCAACCAACAAAAGCAAAGCAACCAAAACAAAAGACAACAAAACCCTAGCTAGGACGGCGGCACAGTAGCAGTAAAACGGCCGGAGCAACTCGGAGCAAGCAATCGCCGGATCGCCCAAAAGGAAGATCACGAAGGAGTCGGGCGGCAAGAGCCCACCTACGTAGGCTCAAAGATAGAAGTATCAAATCCCCAGCATCTTTGAAGTCTTATATTCTTGTACGAGCTGGGCACATTCTTGTAAGTCAGAGCTTTGTCCTTGACAACCTTAATAAGATGATTCTTTAACGCTGAGATTACCACAGCTTCGCCACGGAAGATGACATTATTCCTTTTCTTCCAAATAATATGGCACAAAGCCCCAAAAGAAAATCGAGACAAGGAATGGAAAAATTCATTTCTTGAGAGGTACTTCATAAGCCAAAGGAGATTGTCCATCCAGGATCTATTTCGCCACAGAATATTACATCTTGTAGCCCAAAAAAACGCAAGTGTTGTTGAAGTATGACATTCAAACTTATGATGCCCTTTATCTGTTGTTCAAACTCAAAAAATTTATAAAATGATTATGTATAGATTCAAGTGTCAATATAATATTGTGAAAATAACATTTGGATTTGGAAAACGTTCAAAGTACGCGAGTTGCAAAATTTATATTAATGACAGTAAAAAAAAGGGTTAATACCCTGAAAAATCCTAAACTTGTACACTTGCCCAAACTATTTTTTTGACCATGAAAAACCCCAAACTAGTACACATGTGACAAATTTACCCGACTGATCATAAAAAACCCTAAATTGGTACATTTATGACAAATTTACCCCAAACTAATTTATTCGACTGCAAAAAACTCTAAAGTGATAAATTTGTGATAAATATACCATTCGCTAAATTAGATTAATACCACAAAAAAATTATAAAAATTGTAAACTCTGACAAACGGATCATAAAATCCCAAATTAATATATTAATCAATTGTCACGTGTCATTTAACTCAATAATTTGATAATAAAATTTAACGAAAATTAACAGAGGGTAAATTTGTCACAAGTATACCAGTTTAGGGTAAATTTGTCAAAAGTATACTAGTTTGGGGTTTTTATGGTAAAAAAATAGTTTTGGATAAATTTATCACAAATGTACGCTTTTTGGTTTTTCAAAGATTAACTCTAAAAATAACCTAAATAAGCCCTCAACGTGCCTTTTCCTTCGTGTAGAATGAGCGTGTGCGAGAGATTCTCTAACTTGCTAACTTTTAGGTGGGCTACAACGAGGAGCTTCATGATTTCTGACACATCCAATCTCGATTAGTATAGAATGAATACAGTTGTGTCCATATTTGTTTGAAGTACGAGAGTCGTACAATAAAGTCCGAAGGAGCTCCCAATTTTGGCGGAGCCTCCACTCTACTAGCGACAAGAAAAGCCAGACAGGCCCCACGTGGGCCGGACATCGCTTTTTGACCTTTTTGTCTTTCTTCAGTCGTTAGGGAACTTCTCTCTTTCCTCCTCACCAAAAAATACTTCTCTCTTTCCAACTCTTCCGTTTAGACATTGACTAGCGATTTCTACAGTCGAGGCGTGACAGCTTACGTTATAAGTGGGCCCGGCGCTCACGTATGCAACACGTCGGCGCTCCGTGTTCAATGGTTAGCCTTTCTCTTTTTCCAACTCTCTACACACAAACGTGGACTGACGACTTTACCAAAAAAAAAAAAAAAAAAAACGTGGACTGACGATGACTCCTGCTTCAAAGCCGCTCAAATCAATATGCTATGAAAGAGGACCATGTATTATAATTTTAAATATTGAGAAATGGAATGTAATTTTGTATCTACTGTGATGAACTAATTTGCGAGATCAATCATCTTTTAAGGTGAAGAAGATGGTGTTAGAGAGAGAGAGAGAGAGAAGAGAGATAAAGGAGGAAATAGAAGACATGATTTGAAAGTGGGCCCATTTCGATACGTGGTAATCATTAACGGATTAGAATATGATCTACGTGATAGGAAACTGTTCAATCAATTTTAAATCTTTTATATCAATTCCAATATAATCTTGAATTTTTTAGTTTTACTAATTTATTTATGAATCTTTACGTGAAATTTCAATATAGTCATTCTAGTCAATTTTATCGGAACTTGCTAACTCGTGCCATCGCCAGGACATCTTACATGGCACATTACCACATCAGCAAATTTCCACCGAACATTGACAAGAAGAGCACCCCATACTTTCTCAACAACATATGGTCCTCTTTTCCAGAACTAGTAAGCAAGAAAGCCATTCATGGCTTTACCCATAAAAGATAAAGCAGATATGCTTGGAAATTGCTTCTTTCGAAACTCATATTTACTATGTCGTTATCATGTGTTGGGGTTGCTTTGATTGGAGAAGGGAAGAACACCCAAATGTCAAACTTAACATGAGTGGACACATAAGTGCCAAAACTTCCAAAATATATATATAAGTAGGGGTGTAAGTGGTTTGGTTCAGTTATGTTTTTTTGGAAAACCGAACCAAATCGAACCAATAAGGAAATTTATTGAACCGAATTGAAATCGATCCAAACCAAAACTAAACCGAATTGAAATCCCAATTCGATTCGGTTCGGTTTTTTGGTTTTTATTTTTGTTTTTGTCTTTTTTCTGCTATTATATATTGTAAGATTAATTTTCCAATCAAATTGTCTTTTGCTCAACAAGATAAAAACTTCATTGGTTTTCATAAGAATTTTCAATAAATGAATTTTAATTATGAAAAAGATAAATGAATTTTATATTATCTTAACTTACTAGCTGTAAACTGGATAAATTACAAAATGGTGGGATGGTATGAAATTAGTGAAACAAATGTTAGAGCCTAAGCAAATTAACGTTTCATTAAGGTGCAATTCGTTTCGCAAAAATGACTTTTTAAGAAAATATTTTCTCGGAAGTCATTTTTCAAGCAAATAATAATATTTTCTCCAGCCCGTTGGGAGAGATACAACAAGAAATCCATTTGTGTCTTGATGATTTGTGTTTAAAGCGCCAAATGGTCCAAATTTATCTCACGGACAATAGAGAACTTGATGTAGCCTGTTCTTGTGAGAAGCTAAAGATCACATGTTCTAAGAAAGACTGTGATGGTTCCTGGAAAAAATCTTTTAGGAAAAAGAAGTACTTTAAGAAGCTCTAGATAAAGAAATCTAGACATGGATCTAAGCATTTCCGGAAAAGAAGAAGGAGTTTAGAAAGCCATTGAGAGTTTCATACAAAACACTCACTCTTCAAGGGACTCGCCCAACACATTACATCCAATGGTTTTCTAAACTCCTTCTTCTTCTCCGGCCTGGTAGGATCCTCTGAGAAATGCAGCTTGGATAATTATAAACGTTACCATCCTGGCATCTCTGAGTGTCTCTAAGCTCTGAACTAAAGGTCAGAGTGGTTTCCTGCTAAAAGGCTGTGCCTGAAGGGCTTGAACGGGAGAGGTTCGCCTACAATGGGAAGGCATACCTGTAGGAAACTGATTATGTCTTACCTAGTTCTAAGCTTCGGTCTATTCATGGTATCAGAGCCTGGTTTCGTTTGTAATAAGATTCGTTCCATGCGCTTAGTAGGTGAATCCAATGCTGAGAAGATCTCTTTACATCATGACTAACCCAGATATACTAGAAGCATATGTTTCTCTCGCGTCATCTTTATCTTCCTCAACACCTTCAGATTTTCGCGTTTCTAGTGCTTCTAAGATAAACTATCTTTATGAAGTCTCTCTTAGCGATGAAACCAAGGTCTCTAAAACTCAACTTCCTCTTATTAACTCTTACTTCGCTTTTGCTAAACCCACCTCATCATTTTCTCCTATTTGCTCCATTCGACAACTCATCCGCCAAACTCCAAAGGAAGTGAAGGAATATGTCCAGTCCTTTAAGTTTGATCAACATCCCATTCCTGCCACTGAAAATGAGTATTTTATTACTCTTCAAATCCCTCCAGAGTTTCCCAAGCAATGGACTCAACATGGATATTCTCATGTCCATTATGGAGCTGTTCATCTTACTCTTACTTTCCATGGCCGCAAGGGTTTGCTAGTCGAAGTAAGAATAACGTTATTGGATACTCGGTTCCTAGAATACCAGCATGATTGCATTAGTATTGTTCAAGCCACTTTAATTGCTAGAACAATCTTTGTAACCTTATATCCAAACTTCAATATCGCTCTTTCAGACCCCCAATTACTTTCTTTTCTAAAAGTCCAGGTTCAACTCACTGGAGCTCCTCAAACTGCTGACTCTATTGCAGCAACACTGCATTACCAGATGGTTTATTGAGTACAGAACCATGCTCTTGACTTGAATTTCCACAATGGAAATGAAGATGCTTTATTCATTTCCATGCAGAATGATCAAGCATCCTGCATTCATGTTCCTCGACAGATCCCAAAGGAAAAGTTGGCCAAGCTTCTTCCAGAAACATGGATCACCAACTATGAAAAACTACATTAGAATAACAAGCCCTTCCAGTCTTTGGACTCTGAATTCGGAGAAAGAAGAAATGCCGATATTTACGTAAAATGAAAGATCGCTTAGGCCACAAAAAATCAAATCGATGCTTCATCTGCAACTAGAAAGAACATTTTGCCAAAACTTGTCCCTAGGCTAGAAAATGTCGAATCATCCGATATATCATATAAAGATTAAAACTGGTATTTCTCTTGAAAATGATGATATCAAATATCTATTCTCTGCGGAAGAAAAACCACATGAACAAACTTTTGGTGTCATCCATTGTTATCAAATTCCTCGTGAAATCGATTCAAATTCAGACTCTGAAGACCTTTTTTACATATCCCTCACTTCTTCAGAATAAAGCACTGATATATTTTCAAGCTAAACCCATTGTCTACATTTCCTTGTGAAAATCTTTACTTCAAAGTTTGCTAAACCCATCATTATTATTGCTCTCATAGACACTGGTGCAAGTTCTTCAATTTTTGATACTAAAGTTCTTCCTGAAGAATATTGGACTTCGTGTGTTCGATATTTCAATTTTGCTTCAGGAGATACTTTTTCTACGAATGTAAGAACCACCCCAATAACTATCCAATTTTTTCCCTAGTGTTCCATAACCACAAAAATCTTCAGATCCAATCTCCCCATCAAAGATTTAATTATTGGTTGGGACATCATGACTCATATTTCTTAGCTTCGTATCATTCTTGGAAAATGTCTTAAGTATAAGGACCAATTCTCTGAATTCGTCCATATTAAAAGACTTTTTTCCATCCAAATGAATCTATTAGATCCGATTATGCAGACTGTTAGAATCCTGTTTAGAATCCCATTCTGAGTTCGCTCAAAAGTGTTCTCATCATTTATGGAAAAATCTGAAACTCTTTATTCACCTTCCTTTTAAAAAGAATGAAGACATCAATCCAACCAAGGTGAGTCATATGGGAATAAAGCCAGAGCACTTGGTCTCTACTTAGAAGGAATGCTCAGAATTGCTGCAACAAGGTCTTATTAAAATTTCAAATTCTCAATGGACTTGTAAAACCTTTTATGTCAACAAACGTGTCGAGAAAAATAGAGAAAAGATGCGACTGGTAATAAACTATCAGCTTCTTAACCTCTTCCTTCAAGATGACAAGTTCCCTCTACCATCTAGAAATTCTCTTTTTACCGAATTAACTAAAGTCCACATCCACTCCAAATTCGATCTCAAAGATGGATTTTGGCAATTGGGCATCCATCCTGAAGATAGGCCCAAGACAGGGTTCTATATTTCGAACCAGCATTTCCAATGGAAAGTTATTCCTTTTGGCCTAAAGGTAGCACCATCTCTATTCCAGAATGCCATGTATCGAATTTTCCAACCAATCCTGTCAAGTGTAGCAGTATATATCGATGATATCCTGCTCTACAGTCCTAACGAGGAATCACACTGCCAACTTCTTGAGCAGTTCGCAGAAATTGTGAAAAAACATGGGATCATGCTTTTTCAAAGGAAGATGAATATCGCCCAAACGGAAATTAAATTTCTTGGTATGCACCTTAACAAAGGTACGTACTATCCAGGGCCGCATATTGCTCAAGAACTGTTAAAGTAACCTAAGGAGAATTTCATGACAAAGCAAGTTAAGAAATTTCTTGGGATAATTAATTATCTCAGAGACTTTATTCCAAACATTGCAAAACTGCTGATTCCATCACAATCAATGTCGAAGAAAAATCTCCCACCTTGAGGAAAATCTCAGACTAAAGTAGTTGCTGAACTTAAGGATATTATGCAGACTCTTCCTCCATTACAAATCTCATCAATAGGAAAGAGAATTCTCTAGACTGACGCTAGTGATGAATACTGGGCAGCCATTCTGTTTGAAGAAATTGATGGTAAGAGACAGTTGTGTGCCTATAAGAGTGGAAAGTTTTCCCAAGCTAAAATGCATTAGCATTCCACTTTTAAAGAAATCTTAACGTTGAAAAATGGAATAAAAAAGTTTGAATTCCATCTCATCGGCCATCACTTCTTGGTAGAATTAGATATAACATATTTTCCTGAGATGACCAAGTTTAAACAGAAGCTGATTCCATATTCTCAATTACTTCGATGTGTTGAATGGTTTTCATAATACTCTTTTGAAACCAAACATATTGCCGGAAAGAAGAATGTGCTTGCCGACTTTTTGTCAAGGCCAAAGGCACAAACCGAAATCAACATGTATATCATAAGGTATGCTTTCCATATTTTTTACCACAATGAAAAGTATAAGATTGAAAGAATACAAGATTGACCAAACTGGCAATACCCTTAGGCTACGTTTGGTTATCCGGATTTCTAATCGGGATAAGATTGGATAAGATAGGATATGAAATCTTGAGATTTTTTTATATCATGTCTATTGTTTGGTGAATCGTAGTATTAAAGTCCGATATGTTCACATCATATCTTGTAAATTTTTTTTTTAAATAAACGGCATATCATTGTAAATGAACCTAAATGTTCATAAACGGAGATGGTGAAAATCTCTTGTAACACTATTCCTTAATTTATTTTTATTTTATTTTTCCTCTTTGTTATATTATTTTCTTTATTATTTCTTTTTGCCCTTTCACCATTCTTTTATAAAATTTTATCAAATAGTAAACTGTACTAACATATCTAAAATACAAAAATAGCTAAAATATATAATAAATATAAATATTTAATTTATAGATTGAATGTTTATTATAAGATAGAATTAAAGTTGAATATATAAATTAAATAAGATTAATTAAAAATAATTTTTTATTTTTATTTTTAATTTCTTAAATTAGAATTCAAATATTATTTATATTAAAATATAATTTCAATTTTGTTAATTTAATAAGTTTGTTATTCAAGAAAAATAACTTTCTTATTATGAACATTAGAAATCCTATCCATTTTTATCACACCTCCCCCATGAGATAATTTTATCTTGTCTATATCCCTCTTATATCCGACCTTATCATGTCTTGAGTGAGTACCAAACGTAGAATAAGATAAATCATATGCTATCCCGAATTTTATCCCAACTGTCAAACGCAATGTTAGGAGATTGTCGAACAAATCCAAATTGACAAGCTCATTGAAAATCTGGAAAACCTCATGTGGCAATGCCACACGAATCTATTCGACTCCATGGAGGCTCAATTCTTTATCGTTTTTGTGACATCCTGCTTTTCCAATTCTATTTTCAATAAATTGAGACGGGCATTTCGTCGGCATGCATATAGTTCTTTTCCTTGAGTTAGCCACTCATGTGAAAACTAGTCTATCAGGTGAAGCCATTAAAATATTCTAATGCATCAGACTCGAGAATTTGACCAGGAAGCGACCTTTCGATCGAGCTAATCTGCAAGGGTCATTACGACACAATTAAAAATCGATTAGAAACCGGAGATAGGTCGACTCGACAAAGACATGTGATCAAGGGTGAGTGATTCCACTAGGTCGCACAATCCTTGTCGATCGGCACTAAACCGATTTTTCCGTCAATTGGGTACCCTGTGTCCATATTTGAAACATTGAGATTACCTCAACAACCGAGAGTCGCTAATGTGTCAAAGATGTACATTGTGGCTTGATCAACCACTGGTCGAATGCATGAAAATTTCTAAAAGCTACTCGGTAGATCAGGACGCGCTAATATCGTGCCAGAGTAAAATTAACTGTGAATTGAGATCGAATTCAGAAATTGGAAGTCATGTTGTGTCACAAATCATTTTAGGAACATTGGCTTATCTTCAAAAGATTTTTCATGTAATCAGAGTTTTTCAGCAAGTTAATCATGATATGGCTAATTTGGCTCGAGAAATTAGTAGGCTCGCCCTTGGTCATGTTTTGGGACTTAAGTTGGTTCTATGGACAAGCGAAGATGTGAATTGAAGTGTGGTGACGTTGGATTAATTTTATGGACTTCAATTTGGTTCAATTGGAAGAGAATCGAATGGAATTAAAGAATTTAATGTACAAGATTTCATGCCACGGCGGAAAAGGAAATTGCAACCATTGGAAGATGTTGTGGAGGGTTGAGTTAGTGGAAGATGACATCAGGTGATGTCATGGTGGTTGGGCCATATTGAAGGAGATCTTGACAAGTGGATGGTGGGGATTGGCTCTTAGAAAGGTGGGCTATCAACATCATCTTCAAGCTTGGGAAGAGAGAGAAAGAGGAGAGGGAAAGCTCCGAACGGAACTAGCAGCCCGCATGCCCCTTCGCCGCTCGCTCGGTCGCTCGACACCACCACCCGTTGTCGTCACCGGCGCCACCCGTCTACACCTGCTCGCCCGCGCAACCGGCCAGCTCCGCTCCCCCTTCGCCTGCATGCACACGCGCTAGCCATAGCCCTCGTCATTCGTTCGTCGCTACCCTTGGCCGAGCTGCAGCCGTGAGCCACCGTCCAGCTCGCCGGGAGCTCGTGCAAGCCGTTGCTGCCGCTCGCCGATCCTCCTTCGCCGTTCCTCTGCCCGAACTAGCACCGGAGCAGCCCTCCGTTGGCCTCAACTAGCAGCCAAGAAAAATGCGTATGGCAGCTCGGTTTTGGCCTGTTTTGGCTGTCTTCCCGACCCCGGATACTTGGCCCGCTTTGAGAAAAGTTGTTCCCCTTGGCGTCTCCGTCGTTTTGGTCCGCTTGGTTCGTTAATCGGGTGAGTTTAACTCACTAAATCTTGATTATAAGGTTAATGATGCCCTAAGTGTGCTTAGTCTAAGTTAAGTAAACTTAGGTGGTTAGTTTAGTTTATTTAATTGTGAATTAAATTAAGAGGTTGGTTTAATTTAAAATATGTTTAATTAAGGTTAAGTTGATGTTTATATTAGTATAATGGTGATTTGATATAAATGAATTACTTTCGGATTAAATAAATATTTCGAAATTGTTTAATAATTTAATAATATTTTATTATTCGAAATTATTAAATATTATTATTTAATTAAATTTCGGAATAAATTTAATTATTTATTAAATTCTGAAAATTATTTCGGGACCTTATTTTCCAAGAATTTCGTGCTAATCGTTGCTGTGCATTTAGAATTTGAATTTGATGAATGGATGTGGCAAATTGAGTGTTGATTGTGATAAATATGGATTTTATTCATAAAAACCCAAGTGTCAAAGTTTTGATGCAAAAATTGGATTCTCGGTATTATATTAAATAGTGGGGTTTGAAAAAGTGAGATATTGGTTTTCGGGATTGAAATTAACGTGTCCCCACACATGTGATTAATTTCTAGACTATTTTTAATATGAAGAAAAATGGCCGGGATCACTATTTTAAGTGGAAGCATTGAGTGAAATACAAAGTGTCTCGGGCCGAATATGAATTGTTGTGTGATAATTAAGAGGAGATCGTCCTGGGCTGTTGAGCCGGACTTACCCCTATATGGGAGCCCACATAGTGGTTGCAGGTCGTAGTTGATTCTGGGCCCATGTTCCTTCGGGAATGTCGTCGACATACTGACGAAGCTGCGCTCCATGGGGGGAGGTGATGCCTGGCATTAAAGTCAATAGATAGCCGAATTGCGAGTAGGTTATGCCCTTGTGTGGCAGTGAATAATAATTGGAATGTGTGCTAAGTGCGATTGTGATTTATATAAAAGTGATGGCATTCCAATTATTTGAATTATTATTACTACCTGAGATTGTGTGATACAAATTGTGTTAATCTGTAGGAAGGAATTAAGATGAGGTAAGTCTTCCGTGTGATGTGGCTGGGCCACCCGGGATGTATTTTCTTTCTAATAGGGGTTTAGGGGGTTGAACTTGCTGAGACAATGTCTCACCCCGTTGTGGGCCAAAATTTCAGGTCCCTAGATGGCGGTTGTGGAGGACCCGAAGCCCTAAGTTTGGAAATGTGGAAACTGAAGGATCGGTGAACGTGTCCTGCTAGTTGGATTAGGATAGTTCCCCTTTCGTCGAACTAGTCTATTTTGTAAACAGTCCAATATTGTATTTAAACCTATGTGTTTATAAATGAGTGTTTGGTATTGTGATTGATTGCCTACTTTTCTATCCCAAGTTAAATGTTATTAGGGGATTTGTTTCGCTTTCACATGCGTAATAAAATGAATGGGTCGGCGACGTATCTTGGGATATCGCATATTTGATCGACTGCAATGGGATGTGCGCACGCTCGGGGTTCAGGGCGTGACAGTTTTGGCTTAAATATGGACTACCCATTCATACATCCTCTAATTTGGAAGGAATATAACTTCTCTGATCAACTCCAATGATTATTATGGTACTTAACCAATAAGTACTTAATAGCTGTTGAAATTCTGACAAGAAGATTCATTGTCAACCTCACAAGGATATTCGGACTTGGTTGAAACATCGAAAATGAGAGTGACAGAAATCTTTTAGCCTTTCTCAACTGGTTTTACCCTTCTATTCACTAGAGGCGGATTTTGCAGCAAGAATTGAGAACTATCCAACCAAACCCTAAAGTCCACACTATTCCATTTTTTAGACGACCATGGGCTTTTGTGAAAAATAATGGTAGCATCATCAATGCTCCACATATTATAGAAACCACATCCTATAAACCTCAACTGTACCTTAAGGAAGCTCGGATTTACAAATCTTTTCCATGACCTATTGGTTGCTATGAACACCAGTACCAAGAACTCCAGAGAATTTTGTGCCAAGAAAATAAAACTATTCCTAAAGATGTATGGAACTATAATGTATCCACTGCATTGAATCATTATAGCTTTACACCAAAAGCCAATGAAGCACTTGAGGAATTTAGATAAGCTGTATCATCACAGGAGCAAGAAATGACAGACACAGATGACCTTGCACAATCTTCTCAAGACCCCTATGCACAATAGGGAGGACTTCTTTCTCAAGACCCCTATAATCAAAGACATTTGTCCTTATCTCTAGGCATAGACATATCCTACTATGCTCAACTATCCAATTGGCATCAGGCAAACATTCCTACTGACACTACAAGTACTTTAAAAAATCATGAGGAAGCATCCTCGTCAAACACCCGAATTCTCTCACCAGATTCACTTGTAGGATTTGAGCAAAAATAAGAAGAACACCTTCTGGCTGAGATGCATAGTTTTGATGACTCAAACTATGATTACAATGTTCGCAATAGACAAGACTACTGATCGTAGCAGATCACTGTAGGAAGTTATTGTAGCATTACCGTAGCAAAAGTATACTAGGGAAATCACCGTTTACTGTCGCTGTTCATAGCACCGAAAATAACTCCCTGCCGGATTTTCCGGAGCCTCTATTTGCTTCGGACCCGTGAGCATGGTCCTTGTTTGTGTGTGACCTTCTAATGTCTATAAAAGGCAAGGATGATGTAATATGTTTGACAGAGTCTCTTGAAGTAAAGTGAGTGTTTTGTGTGAAACTCTCAATGGCTTTCTAAACTCCTTCTTCTTCTCCAGCTTGATAGGATCCTTTGAGAAATGTAGTTTGGACAGTTATAAACGTTACCATCCTAACACCTCTGAGTGTCTCTAGGCTCTGAACTAAAGGTCAAAGTGGTTTACTGCTAAAAGGCTGTCTCTGAAGGGCTTGAATGGGAGAGGTTCGCCTATAGTAGGAAGGCATACCTGCGGGAAACTGACTTCGTCTTCCCTAGTTCTAAGCCTAGGTCTATTCATGACTGGTCATGCGGTCTTTGGTTTCATCATCATTGGTTGACTGACAATTAAAAAGGAATCCATCCTTTCATGTGATCTGTTGTAATTATCATCTAATAAATATCGACACTAATTGGACCCTAGCCAAGTCAATACATAATAAGGGAGGAGGGCGGCTCTTCTGTTCAGAAGACTTCTAGAAATAGTTTAGTTCTAAGATCGGGTTCCTATGTTTTAGGGTAATATCTTAAACAACTTTTTGAAAACACAAGATCTAATTATTGGTTGTCTTATGTGCACCCATGATGCATGAGCTCATCAACAAGCGAGCTCTCATAGCCATACTTTTGTAACCTCTATTTGTTAATCACAATCATTTCCAACATGCTATTAAAAAATTTCCTTTAAAGGACTCATATTAGATTAGACAAATTAGTGAAAATGTTCAGTTGTTTTGCTAAGAATGAACAATTTGCAAAATTAAGAAAATGATTACTCGTGCGTATTGCTTAGAAAGATAAATTGACAAAAAATATTATTATTATTAATAATAATTTATACCTAAATAATTGTGTTCAATGAACTAATCATTATGGTGCATTCCTATAAGAAAAAAAGATGATCGTGCCGTGCATAGGACTACCGCGTCGTTCTGATGCATACGTCCATAGGCTCGGATGACGTAATCTGTTCCAAGTAGAATAATAGAGTATTTTTAAAAAACCTGTTAATATTTTAAAGGTAGGCCATTAATGAAACCGGACGCCAATAGTAGAGCACAAACCGCACTTTTTGATATCTTCGGAAGGTTTCATTTTCCTCCATTTTCGTCTGAAAGCTTGGACGTCGACATCCGTGTAATTTCCTAGCATTGATCCATTGCGCATATTAGTTCAGCAGAAAGAAAGAAAAAAAAAACCTATTGCTTTTGTATTTCATTTTAGGCCAATTAAAATTTAGATGACACTTATTTCCAAGTGTCTCACAATGCTTGTAATTATACGTAGTGTTTACTATCATAAACTAATTGGATCTTTATCATAAACTGAAATCTTTGAGAAATTTTCGTATTAGCCACGTATAAATCTGATAGTTATGCGCTATT
This sequence comes from Eucalyptus grandis, assembly GCF_016545825.1. Taxonomy (NCBI): domain Eukaryota; kingdom Viridiplantae; phylum Streptophyta; class Magnoliopsida; order Myrtales; family Myrtaceae; genus Eucalyptus; species Eucalyptus grandis. The sequence goes on from NC_052618.1 coordinate 34,636,656, forward strand.
TAGACTTATTGATCTTCAGATGATTAGCACATCGACAGTTGGAGCAGACTTTTGGATGTAACTTCCCTTTTCATAATTCATACAAGAAGTCCACCTACTTTTTTTGACCAATGAAAAAGAAAAGGATCCAAAGAGAATCTCTCTCTCTCTCTCTCTCTCTCTCTCTCTGTGGAGTTGTGCGGCGTGATTTCTTGGAAGAGCCTCACCGCTTTTCTGCAATTTATAATGTAGTTAGCTTCCTTGGCGGGGGTTGTTCTGATCTCTCTCTTTCACAGTTGGATGGAGCTTTCTTGGGATTCTGGTCGTCTTCAACCGGCGATTCACCGACATAGTTCCAAACTCACTGTCCTGGACATAGACTGAATGCACCTAATTTCCAATTTCCCTTGGTGCTTGCGAGCCCCGCGCGATTCCTCCCGTATTTACAATTTCTTTTCGTGCTTGCGGCCCCCGCGCGATTCCACCTAATTTCCAATTTCTTTTGACGTTTGCAGGCCTCCCTTCAAATTCCGATCAATAGACGTCGCAGACAAACTCCATTTAGCTTTAGGTGGAGGATGAACTTTGAATTAGTCTTTGGTGAGGGCCAGTGACAAGGCGTTCGCTTTGTCCTCCGTGGGGCAAAATTAATACCGTGTTAAGATACCCAGTGGCAAAAGAAGCACGAAATTGAAAACGAATATGGGGAGAAATTACTAGGAAGGAGTTAAAAATTGATTAGAAAGTTGGCTGGTCCTGATAATCCATGTGGCCAACAATCCTTGACGATATTCTCTGCAGGGAGTAACCTCACGATTTTTTCACGGATCAAAGACGTGCATCGACGTTTGCTTGACCTTTTCTTCGCTTCAGTAACCGAAAGAGGTTATAATCTCCATTACGGCGTCGAAAATAAGGATGCATTTTTTTCTTTTATCTCAATTAGAAGTCGAGGCTTTTCCGAGAAGATCTAGTGGAACTCATTAGGGAAAAGCCACAACCTTTATCACGAATCAAGATGCCGCGTACATTTTTCTAGCGCCTCCTTTTCTTCTTTTTTGGCTTCGTTCGTTTTGCGGAAAATAACTTCCAGGAAAATATTTTCCGGATTTTCCGGTGTTCGGTGGGCGGAAAATCACGGTCAACGGAAAACATTTTCCGTTGACCGGAAAATTTACATGCAAAGCTGTGGAAAATGTTTTCCACTTCTGAAAAGTGGAAAACATTTTCCACAACTTCCCTTCTTCTTCTTTTGTTTTTTCTTTCTTTCCTTTTTATTTTTCTTCCTTTAGCTTGGACGGTGGCCGGCCACGACAGCGGCCGGCGACCGGCGACCGGCGACCGGCGACCGGCCGCGGTCGCGAGCCAGCTCGAGCTCCGCCCCGGGCCGGCGAGGCTCCGCCTAGCCCGATCTGTGGAAGGCCAGCTCGCCCGAGCTCGGCGAGCTCGAGCCTCACCCGATCGGGCGAGGCGGAGCTCAGCCTCACCGAGATCCGGCGAGCCGGGCGGGAATCGGGCCTCGCCCGAGCTCGCGGAGGTCCAAGCCGCGAGCTCGCCGGATCTAGCGGCGGAGCTCGGGCTCCCGATCGGCCCGAGCTCCGCCGCTAGATCCGGCGAGCTCGCGGCTCGCCAGACCTCTGGCGAGCTCGGGCGAGGCCCGAGCCCCGCCCAGCTCACCGGATCTGGCGACCGGACCTTGGTCGGCCGGATCTGGCGACCAGATCTTGGTCGGCTCACCATCTTCGGGCGTGCGGCAAAATGAGGAACGAGGAACGAGGAACGAGGAGGAAGAAGGAGGAGCGGCGGCGGAGGAAGGAGGAGCGAGGAACGAGGAGGAAGAAGGAGGAGCGGCGGAGGAGGAAGGAGGAGCGGCGGCGGAGGAAGAAGGAGAGCGGGCGGAAGAAGGAGGAAGGAAGAGGAAGAAGGAGGAGGAAGGAGGAAGGAGAAGGCAAAGAAAAGGAAAAAAAAAGAAAAAAAAAAATTAGTTAACGAACGGTGGAAAATGTTTTCCACTCAAAATTTAAGAATTAGCCGAACACCGGAAAATATAGCAATTTTCCTGGAAAATAACTTCTGGGAAAATATTTTCCGGAGATGGTCAATTTTCCGTGAAACGAACGCAGCCTTAGATTTTTTGTGCTCATAATGAAAGTACCCTTCTCCTTTTGGTGTGATTGCACACTGCTATTTCAATAACTGGCAAGGAAAATCCGGGAGTATATATAAAAAATAAGCATAGAGGAATGTCTTTCAATTTCACATGAAATTTTAATCGATGGAGAAGATTGCACTAAAGGGACGGGGATTTGGAATGACACCCATATTTTTTATTTTTATTTTTGTCAGAAATAGATAGGTTTCATTACTAAACCACCGTCAAAACACCACAAAGTTTCAATATCCAAGCATAAAATTATCGAATGACACCCATATTCAAACAAACATATTGGTCATGAGACCAGGAAAAAGACTTGTCATATGGCGTCCGGTTTCATTAATGGCCTACCTTTAAAATATTAACAGGTTTTTAATGGCCTCTCTTTTATTCTGTGCGTATGTTTCATGAATAATCAATGACTCTGAATTCATAAAATGATCTTTCGTATCTTTTAACAAAAATAAATAATTAAAAATATTTTCATTAATGATGAAAATATTTAGGTATAAATTGTTATTAATAATAAAAATATTTTTTTGTCAATTTATCTTTCTAAGCGACACGCACGAGTAATCATTTTCATAATTTTGCAAATTGCTCATTCTTAGCAAAGCAACTGAACGTTATCGCTAATTTGTCTAATCTAATATGAGTCCTTCAAAGGAAATTTTTTAATAACATGCTGGAAATGATTGTGATTAACAAATAGAGGTTACAAAAGTATGGCTATGAGAGCTCGCTTGTTGATGAGCTCGTGCATCATGGGTGTACACAAGACTAAGTTGTTATAGAGAATATCTTAACAGACATTTTTCACGACGAAGACTAGTCCAAAACAATTTGTATATAGAGCAACTAGTCCTCAAATTATACTTATCTTATAGCCCTAACTAAACATGTCAAAACATCTTGAATTTTGGATATGTTATAAATCAGAATGTTCTATACAATTTTTATGAAGGAATTTTATAAAAATTCAGGACAACAATCGGATCACTGTTCCGACTACACTAGACAGGTCAAACACGGTAAAGGAGAAGTCCATCTTACCATCCATATCATCTCAAACCTCTAGCCAAGAGTTCTCTTATTGCCTTCCAAGTAAGCGATCCGTTAACCTGCACAAGCAAAAGTTTATAAATAACAAGGAGATGACTAATTAGTAGAAAGAGGAGCTCAGCCTGCAAGATCCTCTCATTGATGAGAACACGAATACGTTAGGTATAGCACGTTGAAGTATCTAATTGTTCTACGCAAACACTAGACATGAAAGACCGAATGCGATAAAACCACCAGACCACATTATGGAGTCCCCTCGGTTTCATACGCCCATAATTGAAGGCGTTTGGGAAATTTTTTTGACAGGAGAGAATCTTGCGACCGCCGGATATTCTGCCGGGAATTTCAGACCAAACATGCAGGCGCTCTCTCCATTGACTATAATGGTCGCACCCAGCCGAAATCTAGAATAAACAAATATCTTCATAACAAATTGTGTCGCCAGATGCGCTGTTTAATAAATCCTCGTCTTCCCTCCCCTCCCTCCTCGTCCTCCTCGTCATCATCAACGAGTGTTCCTCTCTCTCTCTCCACCTTCTTGTCCCGCTCTCTCCCACATTCCAAAAATGTCTTATATCGGGCGGAATCAGTGGAACAGTATTGAGGACCTCGTCCCTTTTCTCGTTCCGATTCTGGTGAATTTCGTTGCCATGAAATATCAAGGCATGCAGCGTTCTCCATTCGATTCGCATCCCATCAGTCTCTTCCTCACCGTCTTCACGCTCCTCCTTTTTTGCATCTTGTCCTTTCCACATGTTGCTGATCAGTTGATATTTCGGACACCTCGTGGTGCCCGCATCTTTCTCTGGCTTAGGGCCTTTTCCTGTCTCTCCGTAGCTTTACTCTCGTTCATCTTGTTCGGAGGACTCTTCTTCTTTCTCCTCTGTTTCCCGAGGATTGGAGCCTGGCAAGTGCTTGCGCATGGTGAGCGACGATGGAAGAGAAAGCCATCGATGATTCGCAGATAAAAACAAAACCAGAAAAGAGAAGAGATTCAACGAAACCGCGCGTCAACGCGGAATCCGCTGAGGAATGCGCAATGGGCGATGTGCAATGATATAACCAGTTCTCGACGCGCGGTTTTTCGTTCTCGACGCTTTCATCGCTCAGCTTATGGGGGGACTGGGCGAGATTTGCTGGCTGAACAGGAAATTTCCAATGACTATGGCTGCAGTACTAGTACCTGCTTGCCCCCTTGATTAATCAATTGGAAGCGTTGTCTAGGCTGACCATTAAAGCAATCCAATTCTACACTTATTTCGCTTATTCATGTGTTTTGCTTGATATCCTACTTGTTTTTAAGCTCTAGCAAAGCGTTCCTAATTTGCTGGGAAAATTTCAAAACATTTCAATATTATGAGTTTTTACAACGTTTTACTGTTGAGTAAGTTTCCACCTCATTCTGTAGAACTGTCTGGCTTAGTTTTGGTGTGAAGTGATTACCAATAAAACCGTTAAATAAGACCCCCTATATTTAAGCTTCCACCGCATTTTTTGTTCAAACGCAGTTAATGTATTTTGCCATGAATTTTGCAGAAAGATATCTATCAGAAACCATATTTATCAAGTGCACATCATGCTCTTAGTTTAGATTTGAAGCAAGCATGTCTCCTCCCAAAATTAGATCATGAAGACAACCTGTGGAAATCTTAACCTAGCTGACTACAAAAACCGATTGACATATTTGCCAGGACATACATAGAATTTATGTTCTGTCCGATAGTGACAAGTAAGAATCATTGGTTGAGGAACGTTAAATGTATCGTTTGGACCTGCGAGATGGAACTGCACTCATGTTTATAATTCGCTAAAAAGTATCACCTAAGAAGGAAGTTTAACTTGAAAATATGAAATATCTATTTTGAGAGGCAATGATGGTTCAACCAAGCATTGGATGTATGTTTTAAAGGAGTGATGACTCCATGAAGTTGAGTTTGGGAAATTGTAATACTTGAAGCGAATACAAACTGTTGCTGAAGTTGCAATTCAGGGATCTAAAGGGACACTTATATGAAAAGTGGACTGATGTGATAACTCCCATATGGGCTCAATTGCCTTTGCTCTTAATTGGGACGTGTAATTGGTTTTTTGCACATGTATCCCTTGGAAGGTGTCCTGGTTATATCCTTTTGCCTTTAAGAAACTCTCTTTTGACTGTCTAATGTTGGTATGAGACTAGTTTGAGAATGCCCATTTTCCAACAGATTCTTCAGGGAAAAGGCATTCATATACGGGATATCAATGCATCTGGGGACTACCTTGACCATTTCGCATCCAATTCATGAGGACCAAATATGTATTGGTAACGGTTATTTTTTTCTTTACCTTGATGACATTTGTCCTGTCTATTTTAGACTTGGTCTGAAAGATCAAGAAGAAGGTGACTTAGGACCAGCTTATGGCTTTCAGTGGCGGCATTTGGTGCTAGGTTGGTTTGCCTTAATTTAGTTGATCAGTTTTTATTTGTTGCAGCAATGTATGTTTAATGATATTATATATGTCGTATGTCACAGGAACAGTAACATGCACATTGACCTACCGGCCAAGGATTTGATCAGTTGTTGGATGTTATTTACAAGATCAAGAATAATCCAGACGATTGTTTAATTATGCTCACTGCTTGGAATCCTTCTGATTCTGGCACTTCCACCTTGGCACATGTTTGCACAGTGTAGATATGTTTTGCTTCATTTTCCCAAAATTCTCTCTGTTTTCTTTCCTTTCTTTCTTTGGTTAACCTAATTTTACCTTTGCCCTTTTTTGTTGCAAATGGGAAGTTGTCGTCTCAAATGTATCGGTGTTCTGCTGACATGGGATTGGTGGTGCCATTCAGCATCGCTGCTGATCCTCTCCTTACATGCACGGATGCCTTTCTATGTTTCTTATAGAATACTGGTCGGAAAGGATTAATGCTTCTATAAAAAATGCATCACAAGGATTGCTGCTATAATAGTTTACACTCTAGTGGTTGCTAGATGATTCCTACCTTTGATTCCCCAGCCTAAGGGGCGAAAAGTATCCCATTGATAGGAGGATATAAACATGGGAACAAGCGCTTATTTCAAGTTTTTCTTCTGCAGATCTTTCTCCCAGTGATTTTGTCCACGGTATTGGGGATGCTCATGTTTATTGTACCCATGTTAAACCTGTGCAGGAACACCTTCAGAAAGCACGTCAAGCCCTTTCCTGTGAGTAATCTGCAGTAAAATTGCAGGATGGTCCCTTCTCTTTCATTTCATTGTTCTGACTCAGCTTATCTTCTGTTGTACTTGCTAACACTCTTGTTCACATGTACAGATTTTAAAGATAAACCCAGAGAGGAAGGATATAGGCTCTTTTCTAGCAGCTGATTTCAAACTCATTGGATATGACCCTCATGATAAACTAGAAATGAAAATGGCAGATCAGAGTTAAAGATTTGGTGACATTCATGATGGACTCCCTTGACAATTTTATATATGGTAGGTATGAATTCCCTAATTTCCTGCATTGCCTCTAACATTGTTAGCTTTGTCTTCTTAGTCAGAATACTAATGGTAGACAATTTTAGCACCATGTCCTTAACAGCACATGGTTTTAGGAAACATTTGGGGATTGCAACGTTTCCGGTGATATTAAAGAAGGCCCTGTCAATTATAATAGAATATCGGCATACTTATTTCTCGTTGATTTTCCTACTATCTTTAGTTTAGTAATCGAGTCCAGTCTTGTCGCCCAGCTATTCCTTAATATTAGTTGTACAGTAGTGGTGGGGTAGTTGAGACTCTAGGCATTCAGAAGAAGTTCAAGGTCGAGATAGATGCGGCCGCTGTTTCATTATCAATTGTTATACCTGAGCTGACTGTGGTTGAGTTTTTGAGACCTATTACATTGGCTGCAGAAATTGTTCCTTGAGACTGATTATTTTTCTTTCTTAATTTTTCTTTCGGGTTCCTGAAGATTACATGTTCCTGTCCTACAGAGGGAATTCTTAATTGGATGTACTTAATGTCGACAATTTAGGAAGTGAGAATCCTTTAGTCCCCCCAGAATCATGGTGGTTCTAAGGTGATTTTGACGTTCCTTCATCTTGCTATCTCGTGAAATTCTGTCTGTGGATGCATAGCTCTTGCTTGCTCAGAGACAGATAAACCTTTGAAATCGTATGGTTTTTTCCATCATCGTGTTTAGCAGGTCTGGAAACTCTGAGTTGCTGTACATATTCCGGTCATCATCATCAGACTCTCTATATGTCTTCTTCGTTTCATTTCTCTGACATTCGATTTTCATTTCTCATAACTCATAGGCTCCTAAGAAGGACAGAGCCCCGCCTCACTCGTTTAAGCCTGTGAAGTCTTGTGGTAGAAAGCAGAAGAAGAAGGCATGACTCTCTCTCTCTCTCTCTCTCTCAAGATCGAGATAGATGCATCCGCTGTTTCATTATCAATTATTATACCTGAGCCTGACTGTGGTTGAGTTTTTGAGACTTGTTATATTGGCTGTAGAAATTGTTCCTTGAGACTTATTTTTTTTCCTTCTTTCTTAATTTTCTTTCAGGTTACATGATTCCGTCCTACGTGGGGAATTCTTAATTGGATGTACCTAATGCTTTGCAATTCAGGAAGTGACAATCCTTCAGCCCCCCAGAATCACGATGGTTCTAAGGTGATTGAGGATGCGCTTTTATCTTGCTATCTCATGAAATTCTTTCTGTGGATGCATAGCTCTTGCTCGATCGGAGACAGATAAACCCTTGAAATCATATGATTTTTCCCAAGATTGTGTTCAGCAGATCTGGAAACTCTGAGTCACGTGTTCCAGTCGTCATCATCAGACTCTCTATATGTCTTCTTCATTGCGTTTCTCTCTCTTTGACATTCGATTTTCATGGCTCATAACTCATAGCTGCTAATAAGGACAAAGCCACGCCTCACTTGTTTAAGCCTGCGAAGTCTTGTGTTAGAAAGCAGAAGAAGGCATGACTCTCTCTCTCTCTCTCTCTCTCTCTCTCTCTCTCTCTCTCATGTTGAGCGATTGAAAGTGTAGGGACAACTGGGGTTCCTTTGTAGTTAGTGTGAATATTTTGCAATGATGTTACACAAAATGAAGTGAGGATAGCAGATCTTTCACGTTGGGCTATGATGGCCTTGTAAGTTTATAATTTTTTCCAGTGCATGTACGGTTTATTAGGTAATTGGACTGGGGTCTTAAGTTGAGCTGCTGAAGAGTGTGTTGGGCATCCATCAAAGAAAGAGAGAAAGAAAGAGAGAGAGAGAGAGAGAGAGAGAGAGAGAGAGAGAGAGAGATGAAAAATGAACATGTTTTATACATTCATGCTGCAGTTATTTGTTGTTTATGTCGGGCTTACTTGGGTTGTGATGGATTAGATTGTGTGATGGTGAGCAGAAATGGAGCAAAGGAAAACAGAAGGAGAAGGTGAACAACATGGTGCTGTTTGACCAGGCAACTTATGACAAGCTTCTGTCCAAGGCGCCCATGTATAAGCTCATCACCACGTCCATCCTCTCCGATCGCCTAAGGGTATGCCTTTATGTTAATCTTATTAGTATCTATAATTGTCTATGTCTTGGTTTAGGCATCTACTCTTTCCCCTTTTCTGCTTACATGATCCGTCATCTAGTTATTTCTTATATAATGAGATGGTAATTGCCATCACGCTTGAACCTTTCTGGACACGTTTTGATGTAACCTTTTATTGATGCACTTAGGTGAATTATGTACATGTATGTAACTGATAGGATGTTTTCAGCAGGGAATTGCTCTGTTAATTCTGACAAATGCCTTAACTTGTTAGTTTTATATATGGTGGAGTTCTCAAGTAGAGTTCCACCCAATAAAATTCATTGGCACGGCTTCTTTAGGTCTATTAAGTTAGGAGGATCTGACCGTGGAAAGCTTGTTCCCATAGGCAAATAATGATAAAATTAGAACTCCCCGTCGGCTCACTTCCTGTGGAACAAATTGTTATTTTTCTCAGTCTTAAAAGTGCGCATTCTTCATTGGCAAATTTTGTGGTGGTGGGACATATTTCTGCTAATATGGATGAGTCAGCCTTTTTTGGAGAATGTAATTCACTTTTAGAGATTTATACTCTGAACCAATCTCTTCTGGATCCTCAAAGCTGTCACATTTTCAAAGTGGTTAGTATTCGCCATCCTTAGCATCGAATTTTGGTAATTTAGAACCCAAAACTCTCATGGAATCAGCCATTTCTGCATATATAAATGATTTGTTGTGTTGCTTACATGTGATCGAGTTGAGATGACGACATTTAACTTACCTGCCTTGACTTGACATGTGGTCTGGTGGTTGTATTGCATTCGGTTTTTCATGGCCAGTGTTTGCGTAGAACAATTAGATACTTCAATGTGCTATAGCTAACATATTCGTGTTCTCATCAGTGAGAGGATCTTGCTGTCTGAGCTCCTCTTTCTACTAATTAGTCATCTCTTTGTTATTTATAAACTTCATCTGGTGTAGGTTAATGGATCACTTGCTCGGAAAGCAATAAGAGAACTCATGGCCGGATTATATAATAAGTTTGAGGCTTTTTTTTTTTAATACTTTTCCTGTATTATTGTCATTGTACTTTGCCCCTCTAACTCTATGCCAAGACTAAACATCAAAGATGAGTTACGTAGACGAAGGAAATGAAAAACCCAGCATTACAACATTATTCGAGACAGAACGACGGTCAAAAGTAGTTAAAAAAAAAAAAATTAAAAGCAAATCGCTTCATAGAAAGACAAACCGGGCTAAATAACATGAACCCAGAATAATCCAAAATGCAGAGCGAAATGCTCACTGATATGAATCCGAACCGCCAATATTGAATCGCAACGGAACTAAACACTCAAGAACAACCAATGGGAGCGACCTCAGCTAGGTTTGGGCTTTTTTTTTTCCCCTTGGAGAGCGTCATTTGTTGGGTTATAATAGACAAGACATTCGATACAGATACTAAAGATGGTAAAATCCGGCAGTGAAAAGAAATTACATTGACAATCAAGTAGCGTATCTAATAATGCAAAGAAGTCCAGTAAGTTTGGTGTGGGGCGGGCTATTGATATGAATCAATGCTTTATCCAAACAACTATCCTTGGGATTATAGTAAACTCCCCTCTCAATAAAGCTGTAATCTTGAGACAATTCAAATGCTAGATAATTTATCTCTTTTGCGCAGCCAAGTCCTCTGCCAGTCTATCACACTACACTACCTACTGTTTCCTTAATTTCTTGTGCCACTAACAATCATTGGTCGAACACCAACTAGTACTACAATTCTGACATGATATGTGAATCAGCAGCTGTACGTGGCAAAAGCGCTCTTCCTCGATAGCTGAACAAACGGGCAAATGCGACTACTAGAATCTTTTGCTTGAGCTTCTGAATGAGACCCCACAAGTGAGGTGCAAAGAGCAATATCAACAACGGCAAACAGAGGAGAAAGAAGGAGAGGCCTCTGAACAACAATGCCGTGAGGAAAGCTATAGAGAGAAAGGAAAGGATCCTGAGAAAGAGAATTGCGCAAGCACCCCAAGCAATACGAAAGGCTTGTAGACAAGCGGAGCAATAGAGAAGGAGAGTGAAGATGCTGAGGAAGATGGTAATGGGATGAGTATTAAATGGAGAATCTGGCGTCCCCTGATATTTCATGGTAATGAAGTCGACCAATATTGGAACAATGAGGTGACAATGTCATCAGTGCTATTCCATTGATCACGCACAAAAATCGGCATTCTTGAATCTATATAGATGTGGAAAACAGGAAGAAGAGATAGAGTATAGAGTTGCAAGAGCAAAGCAAATGTCTGAAGGATGGAGTAATGTATTGTTGAGAAGAACTATGGTGTTTTTTTTTTCTTGGTCAGTCCTACTCTATTCCTACTCTACACTCACTCATTTTTTTTTTTTAGTCAGTCCTACTCTATTCCTACTCTACACTCACTCTCAGACTTTTGCCCTGTCTCTTGCAGGGCGTGGGAGTCAAGAGTCGAAACCCACTTTTACTCTCAGACTTTTGCCCTGCCTCTTGCAGGGCGTGGGAGTCGAAACCCACTCTTGAAACTTACGCGTCCCCACCCCATCCCCCCTGAGAAGGTGGGGATTTGAACCCCTCACCTCCTCCTTCCATGTTGGAAGGGTGGCCACTGGGGCGAATCTCAGTGGTTAAGAACTATGGTGTTGAGAATTATGTATATATAGATGCTTTTTAGTGCGAAGATGCACTTCGGGTCATCCCCAATTTTATAAACATATCTTTAAATTTAGATATATTTAGTTAGAAGATGCACTTAGGTCATCCCCAATTTAATAATATATCTCTATAGACAACGCTCTAAGATAAGCACTTTGGCTCATCTCCTAATTATATATATTATATCTCTATAATCCTGGCCAAACTGGGGGAAAAGCCATGTTGCCAAAGGGAAGATCGCCCTTTTTTATAGAGATATTATATATAAACATGGTTCATGTATATAAATTTGGGATGATCTAATGGACGATGGAGTTTGGGTCGTCCCCATGTGTCTTTATAAACATGACTCATCCCCCAGTTTGGCCATCTTTAAGAGGTATATATGTATGTATCAAAATATATATATATATATATATATATATATATATATATATATATATATGAGAGAGAGGGGATGAGCCAATCTACATCTTCTCACTAAAAAGCAACTATATATACATACATAAATTTCAGAGTTAATATTACCAACAAAAAAAAATCCAAACCGGTAAACTTATAACAAATTTAGCACAAACTAATTTTTTTATTATCAAAAATCCCAAACTAGTATTAGTTTTTATTAAATTTTACTGTCAAATTATTGAGTTTAATAACATGTGGTAGTTGACAAATATCCCAGTTTGGAGTTTTACCTTTCGTTTATCATAAATATATCAGTTTATGATTTTTTGATAGTATTAATCCAATTTAACGAAAACTAATGGATGGTAAAATTATCACAAATGTACTGATATAAGGTTTTTATGGTAAAAAAACTAGTCTTAGATAAATTTGTCACAAATATATTAATTTTGGGTTTTATATTTTAGTCGAAAAATTGGTTTAAAGTGAATTTATCTCATGTATATAGTTTTGAATTTTTCATGATATAATATATCTCTTCTTGACGTTGAAGTTGCATGCCAGGTCATTTCCCCCCATCTCCTTCTTGGTGAGAATAATATAGAAGCTTTGTTTTTTTATAAATAACTTTACAAACTTGCTGGGTTCTTATATAAAACCACTCTATTTATGGGTAGACTTATCAAAATGGGTCCAAAAATCATTTATAAACTCATGTTTGTTTAAATAGGTCACTTCTTATTGGGTGAATTAGCCATAATGGGTTTTTAAAATAAGAAAGCCAATATATATGGGTCTTAAATGGGTATAATTTGGATTTCCAATCAAAAGCTCTACTCTCTCTCTCTAAAACCATCAATGATGCAACCGAACTCCGTATTGATCCTCACCACCCCTTGGTGTGTTGAAACCCCAGCCCTAACGCTCCCCCAACACTCTCCTCCCAATGGAACCCCCTCCCCCAGCACAAGGGAGGTCGTGGCCATCTACAAGCGGGTCTTGTCGAAATTGATTCAATTCAAAGCCAATCATCGCCGATCTGACAATTATAGCCGGAGAGCAGTGGCAGCACACCGAGGGCATTGCTAATGCGACTTGTTCTTGGATTATCGAGGTCCGTGGACTTCGACCGCGTTTAGGATTAGGTGCGAATTCTTTTTATTTTTTTGCCCCATTTTGAAAGGATGTTAGACTTGTGACTTCGGGTCTTGCACAAACGTGATAAATTTGAAATTGGGTGAAATGGAGTGTAAATGGGTTCAGATTGTGCTCGTTTAAGACCCATATATTTTGCCCTTCCTTCCTCGAGCTTTCTCACTAACTTGACAAGTCGGTCAACAAAGTCACCCATTTTTCAAAAGAACAATTTAAGGGGAAAAGTTACTAAAATTGGATTTCAGGTTGCGTTGGGTTTGAGTTGAGTATGAACTACTAAATTTGCATTAGATATAATGGGTCAATTTGAGTCGGATTATTTTCAACCAACCTCAACCCACCATTTGAAGGTTCTATTTACAGGTATTGCCTTGTTCCCCATAGCTGATGTAACTTAATCACCTAACCATGAGCGAGAAAAGACAAAGGCACGAGCATTTTCTGAATCTAGGTATCTTTCAACCCAAGCTATCTAAATCCAATCTATCAATTCAAACTGGAATTTTCTAAATATCCTAGCGTCGATCCATTGCACACATTAGTTTGGCCAAAGGAAAAAAAAAAAAAAACATATTTCCTATATTTGTCATTTTAGGCCGATCGATATTTAGATGACATACAACAATCCATATTTATTATTTTTTATTTTGAAGATTTATATTAACGAATGTTCTCACAACGCCTGTAATTATAGATAGTCAGGAGGGCAATGTTATAATATGATGAGGGCAATGTTATAATATGATATTGCGATAAACTATTAGGATCTTTACAATAATCTGGAACCTTTGAGAAATTTTCATATATAGCCACATATATATCTACCAATCATATGCTATTTGATCTTATCGACTTTCAGAGGATTAGTACATCAAGGATTGGAGCAGACTTTTGATGCAACTTCTCTTTTCATGCATAATCCCGTTAATAAGTTGCAAGTAGCCGAATTAAATATTCCTTTAAAAATCCTGTCAATATGATAAAGGCGAGATACCAGCAATTTTAAATATGTGTATCTTTTTAATCACAATTAAATGAATTATTTTTTAAGAAACAATTAACTTTTAAGGAAATTTTTTAAATTGATTTGCTGGGAATAATTGTGATTAACAAATAGTGATTAAAAAAGTGTGGTTAAGTGGACTCCTTCGTGGATCACTTCGTGCACCATGGGTGTGCGAAAGACTTCAACGTTGATTAGATATTTCGTGGATTGTTTGAAGGTTCAAGTGAAGTCATTGTTTTTGAGGAATCGCCCGATGATGTCGCTGTTTTGGACATTGATTTTATTACGTTTCAATCAGGCTCATGACAAAAAAGTCCAATCTTTCATTTTCAGTACATTTTCTTAAGTATCTAAGCATGGGCCCGCACACCTAAAGTTTTTTCTTTTGAAAATGAAAGATTGGACTTTTTGTCATGAGCCTGATTGAAACCTAATAAAATCAATGTCCAAAACAGCGAAGTTGGAATGCTCCAATAAACACATAAAGTAAATGGGAAAAATGTCCAAAAAGTCTTACACTTTTATCAATTTAGTCATAAACATTTCAATTATATTAATTAAGTCATAAATCTTATCATGCTTTACCAATTTAGTTTTTTTTTTTTTTTGGTCGGTGCTTTGCCAATTTAGTTCATTTGGCCAATTTTGGCTAGAATTCGATGATGTGGAGGTTGGTTGTCCTACGTAGCATGACTGGAACTGACATTACAATTTTTAATAATATTTTCATATATTTTTTAATTATATAATTTTTTTCATTTTTTCATTTTTCTTTTTTGTTTTCCTTCTCAATCCCTTCTTTGTTTTTTTTTTTTTTCTTATTGTGGCCGGCGGGGGGTCCAGCGACCCTCATCAGTGCAAGCGATGAGCGTGGCCCTCGAACAACCTCCCCCAAATTTGGGCAAGGCCAACGCCACTACGAGCAAGGTTAGCCTCACCTAGAACTAGGCAAGGCGACCTCAATCACAACCGCGACGGTTTAGACTTAGCCGACCGCCAACGATGCAACCTAACCCAAATATGGGGGAGGCTAGCATGGCTCAGACTGCAATTTTAGCGGGAATGTGAAGGAGGAGATTGTGAAAGAATATGTCTATTGGGGAATTTGGTCAAACAGGCGCTACGAGAGATAGCTACAAAGCAGAGGATGTTGGTGAAGACCATGGGTGGTCATGTAGGTAGGAGCGAAGAGCGTGAGCGTGGATTTGCGTTAGGCCTTACTTGGAGAGGCAGGTCTCGGCGAGGAAACTCAAAGCTCGCGCCCCAAACCCAAAAGACTCGAGCTCAGCCACGACATGGAGATCGAGGCCAGATTGGTTCAACTTGTTGCTAAGGTTCCTCCTAGCCCGCAACTGGCCTTACCTAGACCATCGCAGCTGTAGGCAAGGTCGCGACCCTCTCGCCCATGACCGGCAAGGGCTTAGGACCCTTGCTACACAACCGATGAGTGGCCTCCAACCCTCTCTCCCATTGACCAGTGAGTGACTTGCAACCCTCGCTGGCCACAATAATTAAAAAGCAAAGGGAAGAGAAGAAAAGATAAAAATAAAAGAAAATAATTAAAAATTTAAATTTTTAAAAAATTATTAAAATTATCCACATCAAGACCGGCGTTCACATTAACGATTCCGAATAGAATTGGTCGTATTTACTCAATTGATAAACTGTGAAAATATTTAGGATTCAATTAATAAAATAAAAATATTTAAGATTAAATTGATTAAAAAAATAAATTTGAGCCTTTTTGGATAATCATTTCTAAGATCAAGGTTTTGTAATTGAAAGTTCAGGGTTCAAAGGATATTTAGAATATTTGACCTAAAATTAGGAGCACGGTTTTAATATTAAACAATGTCTAAAAATCTTCTAAATGGGAGGGCCGTCGTCCTCCCTTACATATATTGCTTTGGGTAGGGTCTGATTGGTACCGAAATTACACCAAAAGAATGTGGCTTTTTGGTTAGCTGACGTTAGTGCAACCAAAGACCGTATGACCGGTCCTTGTTTGCTTAGGCGGCTAATATTATAAAAAATGGATACAAGCTAAAAAGGCAGCTCCTTTATTTGGCCCCACTTGATTTTGGAATCAATTTCTTCCTCATTATTTATTGTAAGGTTTCCTTGGCAGACGAAGACCAACATAAAAAGTGCTGTTCAAGAATTCTATCACAAATACCGACCAAAAAAAAAAAAGAATTCTATCACAAACGATACTTCGCGGCAACTCTCTTAACGCATCTACCTTCCTTATTTATTTCTGTCTTTTTCAATTACCCTACAAGTTCACTATAAATTTCAACCCCATTCTCGGTCCGTCCACCTAGTATTTTGGAAGATTTTTTTAAGATGTTAATTTGAGTCGCAATAAACATGTTGGCATCCTTCCTCCAATTCACATGAAATTTCAATTTCTCTTTTCTTACGTCTTTTCTTCCTTCTCCAAATATCTATACAAATCCGAAATGCCTATAATCAAGCATGACAATGGTTCATTGTTCCAATTCGACTTAACTCCATTGCAGTGAAGTATCAAAGAAAAGACAATTCTCCATTTTAGGGATGTGCATGGTCCGGGTGGGCGGTTTTTGGTTTTAAACCGCCAGATAAGGATTGGTTTCAAAAATTGGAACCAGGAACCACCGGTTAATTGCATGGATCCACCTAAGAATCGAACTACCAGTTTGGTCTAGTTCCCGAGTCGATTCATAGAACTGGTCTCACCAATAATTATATCGTTTTTCAAATATCGCCATGAGTACTCTTCATATCAATTAATATTTTTCTTTAAATTGAACTGGCTTAATTAACGACACCATCTTTCTTTATTTTATTGGAAAACACTACCAAAGAAGAGAAATAAGTTTATCATTTCAGTTGAAATCTAAAATATTCTTTAAGTTCAAGGTTTTAGGCAATTGTCATATGTAGATTGTCTTTTCTCTTATCTCCAAATAGCACTCAATCTCTTACAACCTTTACTTATTGAATTCTTTATGTAGAAACAGTTTCATCGGTACTTTTTACCAAAATAATAATAATAATAATTTCATCGGTACTCCACATATTCTTAAACATGGTGTTCTATGTGTGTCTTGGAAGTATCATTTGAAGGAGCTATTTGTTGAGTTGCTAAAAGGTAGCTTACACACTTTACTAAATTCTTATAAAAACATGAAACCGTAAGAAGAGATGGAGCCTTAAAATTTAGGTTGGCTAATTAGTAATTTTGAAATTTATTTTAATATTAAAAATTAATATATTATTATAATATAATCAGTCTAGTTTGGATGGACGGATCCGCCCATGGAACCGAGAACCGAATTGATACCCACCAGTTTCCATAAATTGGAATCGGGAATTGGATTGTTTCCCTCAAGAACCATCGATTTTGAGCAGTTTTGATCTGATTTCGGTCGATCCGGACGCGTCTCGGTTCTTTTGCACACCCCTACTTTATTTGACAGCCACTCCATCACCATCTTCCTCTCTAACGTGCAAATCACATAAGGAAAAATAAAATAAAAAAGCAGCTTCTTTATTTGGGCCCACTTGACTTTGGAATCAATTTCTTCCTCATTATTTATTACATGGTTTCCTTGGGTAGACGAAGACCATAAAAATTTGCGGTACAAGAATGCTATTCCAAACGATACTTCGCGGCAACTCTCTTAACGCGTCCAGTTTTCTTTCTTCTTCTTCTTCTTTTCATTTTTTTTCTGCTCTCTTTTCACTCACCCGATAAGTTTCCTATAAATTGCAACACCATTCTTGGTCTGTCCCTAATGCTTTGAAAGATTTCTGAGTTCAAATGTTAAATTGAGTCGCAATAAACACGTTTGCATCTTCCCTCGAATTCACATGAAATCTCATTTTCTTTGTTCTTGCACCTCCTCTTCCTCTTTCTCTTTCTTCAAATTTATACAAACCCAAAATGCCTATTATTGAGCATGACCATGGAGCAACACTGCATCATTCTCACCTTTATCATTCCAATTCTAGTCAACTTCATTCCAAGGGAAGGTCAATTCTCGAGAAAATTGTCAAAAAAGTCATAAACCTATTATACGTATACGAATTCAATTCTAAACTTTTTAATTATATCAATTTAATCCTAAATATTTTGATAACCTTCCAATTGAGTCATAAATCTTTTAATTGTAGCAATTTAACTCTAAGCTTTTTTATGATTTACCAATTTAGTCATTCCAGTCAATTTTGACTGAAAATCATTAACATATTGGTCTAGTCAGGGACGACTGTCCTACATGGCATGGTCGATGCTTATGTGAATAGTTTTTACAATTTTCTAATTTTCTTTCTTTTTTTTTCCTTTATTTTTCTTTACATTTTTTCCTCTAGTTATGGCTGGTGACGAGCCACGGGTGAGGGCATTGCGGCATTCATCGGCCGTAGGTGAGGTCTCGACCCTCATGGCTAGGCCATGTGGGTCAAGCCCTCATAAGATCCAGTGAAGGTGCCCCTCACCCAAGCCAAGAGGGTCGAGCCCTTGCTAGGTCCAATGAGGCCCACAGCGCCCTCATCGGCCCTCACCTATGGTTAGCGCTAGCATGGCCAAGTATAGGCCACGGGCCAAAGGTAAGAAGGGGGAAAAGAAAGGAAAAAGAAAATTTTCAAATGCAAAAATTAACCATGTCATTGCTAGCCATGCCACATAGGATGGTCAATGGCTACCTAACTCCATATCACCAATTCTCGATCAAAATTGGCCATAATAATTAAATTGACAAATTGTTAAATGATTTATGACTAAATTAGCAAATCATTAAAATTTATGATTAAATTAATACAATTAAAAGATTTATGAGTAAAGTGGCAAGTTGTCAAAAGATTTGGTATTAATTTGATACAATTAAAAAGTTTAAAATTGAATCGACAGCCATACAATAGGTTTAGGATTTTTGGGATAATTATCCCGCCGATTCTCCATAACACCCACCCCATCACCATCTTCCCCTCCATCTTCACTTCTTCTCTATTGCTCCTTATCCCTTCCGGTTGTTGTTCATCTACCGGCCTTTAAAGTGTTTGCAATGCCCGCACCCTCTCTATAACTTTCCTTATGTTGTTATTGTTCCAAGGCCTCCCCTTCTTTCTCCTCTATCTTCTGTTGCCAATGCTTCTCCCTGCAGCTCACTTGCACGGTCTCCTTCAAAAACTATTTCTTCTGGTTAAGCAAAAGATTCTAGTACTTGCATTCGTCCATCTATTCCACCGTCAAGGAAGAGCGCTATTACTTCTGCCACATACGGTTGCCGATACGTACTTTATGTCAGACTTGTAGTACCTGCGAGTGTTCAATCATTCACTATTAGTAGTACAAGAAGAAACAAATGAAACAACAGGTGGCCGGATGCATAGTAGTATGGTTACATGCATGAGATGCTTCGGAGCTGTCGGCATATCTTAAAATATGCTTTCTATCGCTGCTAGTCTACTGAAATAAACCAAGAGAATTTTATGATGTCTCTATGCCATTATTTTGTCTGTCATAATTCCTAAACGTCATGATTTTCCAGAAAAATCAGACATGGAAGCGAGTGGTTCTTTTGCCGCAATGTTGAATGTGGCTCTTTAGAAATGTCATGTATGGAACATTTTGTTGGACTATTTGATCAATCTCGAGTGGCCAGGCATCAAGAACGTGGCTGTGAACATTGTATAATGACCTTCTTTTGGTGTTTTGAATTATTGAAATTCATTTCTGTTTGAAGCTTCTAAACAGATGCCATTTTCCAGTTCCCTTCTGAGGAGACCTTGAGATTACGAAAATCGGACGCTGACTTATTGTATTCTGAAATTTTGACTTCTGCCTTCAAAAGAGGAGCGTGCTTTTATAGATTAGGAATGTATTTATAATAAACATTTAGTTTTATTCTTAATGGGAGGAACGTGCCATTTGAGGTTGTTTATAGAATAATAAATAAAGCATTCTCTCTTTTTCATTATGAAGAATGTGTAGTTTTTGTTAATAAAAAAAATTGTATGGTTTCAACACCAAGTACCCATTATAGTAGGTGCACTTATAGAATTAAAAAGGGAAGAATTACAAAAAATAAAATAAAATAAATTTGTTATATTTGTGCCAATTTAATTTAAATATTTTTACATTTTGTCAATTGAGTGCATCCAATTGATTTAGACCGTAAATTACTGATGTAGACAATGATTATTTTACGTGACATAGCCAAGCATTGACAAAGACATTTTTTTTATAGAACGTGGCTGTGAACATTGTATAATGACCTTCTTTTGGTGTTTTGAATTACTGAAATTCATTTCTGTTTGAAGCAACAGATGCCATTTTCCAGTTCCCTTATGAGGAGACCTTGAGATTACGAAAATTGGACGCCGACTTCGGCTGCCTAAATATTGTATTCTGAAATTTTTCCTTCTGCCTTCAAAAGAGGAGCGTGCTTTTATAGATTAGGAATGTATTTATAATAAACATTTAGTTTTATTCTTAATGGGAGGAACGTGCCATTTGAGGTTGTTTATAGAATAATAAATAAAGCATTCTCTTTTTTCTTTATGAAGAATGTGTAGTTTTTGTTAATAAAAGAAATTGTATGGTTTCAATACCAAGTACTCATTATAGTAGGTGCATTTATAGAATTAAAAAGGGAAGAATTACAAAAAAAAAAATAAAATAAATTTGCTATATTTGTGCCAATTTAATTTAAATATTTTTACATTTTGTCAATTGAGTGCATCCAATTGATTTAGACCGTAAATTACTGATGTAGACAATGATTATTTTACGTGACATAGCCAAGCATTGACAAAGACATTTTTTTTATATTACTTTTTTAATTATTTTTTAATTTTTGCTAATTTTTTGGCTTTTTCTTTTTTTTTTTCTCTCTCTTTTAACTAACGGGTCGCCGATTGACCTTTGTTGGCACTGGGCTAGAGTATTGCAGCCCTTGCCAAAGGCAAGGGAGGACCTAGGCAAGGGTCACAACTTCCATGGCCAAAGCAAGGGCGCATGGCCTTGCCCAAACTCGGCAAGGCTACAACTCCTACATCTGGCAAGGGTTGCAACACCCTCTCCTAGTGCTAGTTGCCTCAAGCCAAAAGAAAGTAAAGAAAATAAAAAACCAAAAAAATATTAAAAATTCAAAATATTATTTTAAAAAAGTCAATGTTTGTGTCAATCATGTCATATAGAACTGTTAGCGAATATGTTAGCAATCTTCACCTTAAATTAGTTGGATAAACTCAATTAATAAAATATGAAAATATTTAAAACTAAATTGACAAAATTAAAAGGTTTAAGGACTAAATTAGTACAAGTGTCACATATTTAGGTTCATTTTGGTAATTTTGTCAATAAAATTGGCCGTGCAAGCATATGGATACTTGGATTGATATGTTTTTTAGCAACTTCATAGTAGCCGAGCCCATGAAAGTTTGGTCATGCAGCTTCAACAGAGTGAAGCTAGAAAGGTTTTACTGCTGATCTAACCAAGCGTGTTCCAATTTCCATATGGCACCGCCTAGGATGAGATCCTACCATACACCACATCTAATGACTAAACCCAAAAATGAATCTTATATACATTCATTCTATTAGTCTGCGTTTGGCAATCACGAAAAAAATTCAATATAGGATATCATATCCTACGTTTAGTGTCTACTCATTATGGGATAAAATTGAATATAAGAAGGATATAGCATGGATAAAATTATCCTATGGAGGAAGTGAGATAAATGTGAACAGAATTTCTAATATTCATAATTAAAAGTTAGTTTTCTTGTCATTATTCAAAGTGAAATTTCTGTCATGCCCAATCGATTGTCTTGCACATACCATCCTTTAAACCTATAATTCCTTGGATTTTTTAAGTAAAAAACACAGGGCAAGATTCTAAAAGAAAATTAACTTGAAAAAGATCTAAAATATAGAAAAAAGAAAACAGAACAGCAAAGTTGTATAGAGAAGGGCGACGCTGCGCCTCCTTTCGCCGGCGACCCTCGCTGGGATTACTTTGGTGTTGTCCCCCACGTGAGGATGTTTTTTAAGCAACGTCCACCTTGCTTCCACCGCCTTTGACGCTGTTATGTTCATCTCCTATACCTCGATTAAGCCATCTCCACTAGCGTTGAATCTCTGGCTGGAGTGCCGGCTGAGGATCACTCATTTTCGACCTCCATTTAATTTTGAATTTATGTTTCATTTTTTATTTTTGCATCAAGAGTTTGCTCCCTAATTTCTCAGTTTCTCAGCTGTTTTCCTCCAAAAAGTTGAACAAATTGATCTTAAAGAAGATCGTCTATGTGCCTTACCAAAAAAAAAACAAAAAGAAGATCGTCTATAGGTGCGCATGATAAAATTTCTAGAACAGAAATTGATTTCTAATTATAAATGAATTTCTCAATTTCTGAAATAAAGTTAAAAATTTTAACTTCTAATTTCTTCTTCAAATATATTTCTGGAATAGAAATCTATTTCAAAAATAAAAAAAAATCAAATTACGTTACCAAGCAAATTTTTATTCCAAACCATTCCAGGGAACAGAGAATCGAAGAAATAGAGAAAGTAAAAATTTTATTATGCGTACCCTATGTAAACTATACTCAACAAAACCGAGTGCAAGCCCACCACCACCCGTGATGCCGCTCACCTTCACCCAGATCTAAGCAAAGGGCTGCCCCCTATATCTCTAACCAGTGCTTAAATTAATTCTCATCTATTCTTAATTTCTCTAAAATTTGTAAGTTCCAGTTTCTCTTTATTCTTTTACATGATGTGGCAATGATAATTGACATGCATAGCCACATCAACAAACAGAGGTCCCATGGCCAAGTAGGATTGCCACGTCAGACGTCATGACCACAATAAAAATTCAAGCACAAAATTCAACGTCAAAGAAAAATGCAGATAATAATAATCATGACATTTTTGCAAATTTTGACAACGGAAAAACAATTACTTTTGACCCTTTTTTAGCCAAAATAATTCTGGGCATTCAGATCCTCGAAATTTTTGCTAGTAATCGGGCAACCTTGCCATGGAGTACATACCAGGGATACTTCTCTTAGAATCAACTACCTCGTCAAGCAATACATACAAAAGATGACAGACCCTTTTAATTCATAATTTTTGTTACCAAATTTAATTCATAATTTTTGTTACCAAATTTAATTCATAATTTTTGTTATCAAATCTCTCACAATCTGTACCAAAGATAACGCCTATTTCTGTCATGATTAACATGATTCGAAATTTTTGTTTATCGCACATGATAAGTGTTTCCCATCCCATTCAGCAAAACTTCTTTTCTTTACTACATAGTATATTAGAACAATCTACCATTTGCAAACACATCATTAGAATTACCCCATCAGGAGCAGCACATTTCTACTTTCCAGCCCATCAGCTGTTTGTACAATTTAAGTACGGCAGTCGCTAGTGAGCATCAGAGCATTTCAAGTTGCTAAAATCTGTTTTGCGTCAGTAGTAAGAACTCGCAAAAGAGTAACACAGGCAGGCAAAAGAATTGGATGAACACCAAATATTGAATTATCGGATTTAATAATCTATTTCTTCAAAATCTCAAAGAACACTAACCTGTCTCATAAATTCTAGTATGCATCATGTCATCCCAGAGATAAAGAAAACAGTTGTTTACCAATGCAAGATATAAAACAACCATTGCTATATAGCTGAAAATGCAAGGGGGCCCTAAGCCACTTATGTATTCGTTGCCCTGGTGTAGATCTGCTGGCTTGAATGAGCAGAGACCATCCTGATCAAACCTCTAGCCATGAGTTCTCTTATTGCCTTCCGTGCAAGTGATCCATTAATCTGCACCAAATAAAGTATATAAATAACAAAGAGATGACTAATTAGTAAAGAGAGGACCTCAGCCAGCAAGATCCTCTCATTGATGAGAGGATGAATATGTTAGCTATATAGCATGTTGAAGTATCTAATTGTTCTATGCAAAACACTGGATATGAAAAACCCAGGAGTCCAAATGCAACAGAACCACCAGAGCAGATTTTAAATCAAGGCAGATGAGTTAAAAGTTATCTTAACTCAATCAATGTAAGCAACACAATCAATCATTTGCAAATGCAGCAAAGACTAATTCCATTGGAGTTTTTGGTTCTAAATTACTTAAATTAAATGTAAAGGATGGCGAATAATGATGAGTTTGAAAATATGATAGCTTAGAGGAGCCAGGAGGGAATTCACAGCATAAATCCCAAAAAGTGAATTTCATTCTCCAACAAAGACTAACTTATCCATATTAGCAGAAATATGTCTTGCCACCACAAAACTTGCTGATTAGGAATGTGTGCTATTAAGGCCAAGAAAAATAACAATTTGTTCCACACAGGACGTGAGCCGACAGGGAGATCTAATTAAATCATCATTTGCCTATGGGAACAAACTTTCCACACTCAGGTCGTCCTAATTTAATAGACCTGAAGAAACCGTGCCAATGACTATTATTATATGGAACTCTACTTGAGAACTCCACCATGTATAAAACTAAAAGGCTAAGGCATTTGTTAGAATTAACAGAGCAAGATCCTGCTGTAAACATCCTATCAGTTACATACGTGCGCATAATTCTCCCAAGTGCATCAATAAAAGGTTTCATCAGAACACATCCAGAAAGGTTCAAGCTTGATAGCAATTCCCATCTCATTATATAAAAAAAAAAAGCTAGGTGATGGATCATGTAATCAGAAAAGGGGAAAAAATAGATGCCTAAATCAAGACATAGACAATTATAAATACAATTTAGATTAACATAAAGACATACCCTTAGACGATCAGAGAGGATGGACGGGGTGATAAGCTTATACTTGGGCGCCTCGGACAGAAGCT
This sequence comes from Eucalyptus grandis, assembly GCF_016545825.1. Classification (NCBI taxonomy): domain Eukaryota; kingdom Viridiplantae; phylum Streptophyta; class Magnoliopsida; order Myrtales; family Myrtaceae; genus Eucalyptus; species Eucalyptus grandis. The sequence continues at coordinate 34,661,479 of NC_052618.1, forward strand.
TGTCATAACTTCCCTGGTCAAACAGCACCATGTTGTTCACCTTCTCCTTCTGCTTTCCCTTGCTCCACTTCTGCTCACCATCACACAATCCAATCCATCACAACCCAACTAAGCCCGACATAAACAACAAACAACCGCAGCACGAACATTTAAAACAAGTTCATTTTTCAAAATCTCATTTTTTTGCCTGAAATTGCAGAGACCCATCGCTCAAACACTCGCCAGTAAAATCAATCAGCAACTACCCAGAAAAAATAACAAAGATGGATGCCCAACACACTCTTCGACAGCTCAACTCAAGACCCCTCGTCCAATTACCTAATGAAACGCACATGCAGTGGAAAAAGTTCAAAACTTGCCGGGCCATCGCAGCCCAACACGAAAGATCTGCGCTACCCTCAATTCATTTCGCGTAACATCACCGGAAAAAAACATTCTGAACAACTATAAAAGGAACCCCAGCTGCCCCAATACTTTCAACAGCTCAACACGATCGACCGAGAGAGAGAGAGAGAGAGAGACGTGCCTTTTTCTTCTGCTTCCCACCACCGGATTTCGCGGGCTTGGACGAGGGAGGCGGGGCTTTGTCCTTCTTCGGAGCCTGCGAGTCGCGACCCACGAAAGATCGAACGTCAGAGAGAAAGATAAGACAGAAACCCGACCACGAAAACGGACGGACAGAGTCCGATGATGATGATGATCTGCTGTCGAAGGCCGAGAATCGCGAGGAGGCTTACCATGGATGGGATCTCGAGCGGCTCGCTGCTTCGCAGTCGGGGGAGATGGGAGGCAGTGACGGCACGAAAGAGAAGGAATGGGGTGGGGTTCGCTCGATTACAGGATTAGGGTTTTGCGTTCGGCTCGCGGTTGAAGCGTCGTCGTTTAGGGGGTGCTGCTTGTACGGTCAGAGGTGCGGCGGTCGACGTCGCGTTTGGCGTTCGGTTTTTCTTCGAGCCACGTATTGAGTTGATCGTTGATCGAGGTACAGGGCTCTCGCGCCGTGAGGTGGAGGAGGAACGAGAAAATCGCCTAAAAAAGTCAGTAAATTTTTTTGTGTTTGTGTTAATTTAATTCTAAATCTTTTAATCTAATCCATTTGGTTTCAAATTTTTTAACGATTTATCAATATAATCGTTCGAAAAATTACGGACATGAATATGAATCGTATTATATGATGCAACCCACACTAAAATTGTCAAAATGGGTTTCATACCTATATTTTAACTCATAAATATTATAGTGGATTGTAAATATGAGTTGTATAAAGAAAAAGTTAAAACAAATGAATCTGAGTGGATCAAGATAGACCCACTTTTAGCCCACATAATGAAGAGGTCTTAGGCTAAATGAGTTACCTAATAAGTAACAAAGTTAATGTTAGTACAAACAAGTAACTTTATAATTTTTATTTTTCTCTTTTTCACTTTTTCTTTCCTTTTTTGCTCCTCTTTCTTTTATCTTCCCTTTGGTGGCCAACCACAGTAACAGTCGGCCACAAGGCCAACCATCGGCGAGGAACAAGCTCACCAGAGGCCAATAAACCTCGAGCTTACCAATTTGGCAAGGCGAAACCCTTGCTAGATCTAGGGAGGCAAGGCCCCACCCGAGATAGGTGAAGCTCAAGCTTGCTTGTAATCAATCACCAGTCATCGCCGCCATGCTAACAAACATGGGAAGAAAAAGGAAAAAGGAAAAAGAAAAGAAAAGACAATAAAATATAGACTAATTAAAAATCAATTTAAAAAATAAATAATTCATAATTAAAATTATGTTTAAATAAAATAAATATCGATGAGTATTTATTTTGTTAGTTAAGGTTAAGTATTGATGTGTTATATTAATACGGATCATATCGGTAGGAGTTAAGTCGAGGTCAAGTTATATATAGGTTGTTAAAATTGTATTACATGAAAAATGGGTCAATATGTGTTAAATAGTGCCAATTGAATGATTTCTAACTAAATAATAATAACAATAATAATAACAATTCAAAAAAATTTAAAAATTGAAAAGATTATTTACATTAATGTTGACTGTCCTACGTGACTACTAGCGTCCAAGTCAATGATTTCTAACTAAAATTGGCTAAAAAAATTGCATTGGCAAATCGTCAAAATATCTATGACTAAATTGGCTAAATTAAAAATGTTTATGATTGAATTGACACGCAACAAGTTTTGAATTTTTGTCAATTTTCCCAACGATGAATTCTTGTAAACAATTACTTAATGTTAGTCTTAGCTTAAAAGAAACGCTAAACGTACTAGGATATTAAGAAAAATATCTAAAAAGTTCCATGTAAAATTGCCCATGTTCAATTTTGGTAATTGTACTTTACCTCGTGACATATTAACCCCTAAATTAATATGTTGTTACACTTTAAGGATTCATTTTGTTTCGCAAAAAAATGTAACATTTTAGGAAAATATTTTTCATGAAGTCATTTTTTTTAGGAAAATAGCAATTTTTTTTAATATTTGACTAAAATTTGAAAATGAACTAGAAATTATTTTTCATTATTTGGCACAAAAATACGATTTAATTTTCTTAAATAAACATAAACTATTCGGCACTAGTTACTTACACATTAGTAGTTTGAGAACTAGGTATGGGCACCAAAGGCTTAGGTTCAACCTCAATGGACTTTGACCTGAGTGTTGGGGATCGAGGCATGGTCCTAGGCACTACCTTGATGGACCGTGGCACAAGCGTTAGGATATCGAGCCCAACCTCAATATACCTAAGCATAGGCATCAGACTCTTAAACCTTGACCTTAATAGACCCTGGCTCGGGCACTAGGACCTAAGCCCAAGTGTTGAGAAATTGGCACAACCTTAGTCAACTTGAACTTGAGCACTAGGGACCAAAGTTATAGTGTCAAGGGACCCATGGTGGCCTTTGTAGACCCAGGCTTGAGTGTTAGAGGACCAAACCTCGAGTGTCGAGGACCCAAGCGGGAGGTGTTAGGGATCCTCAAATGCTTGGGCATGGACACCAAGGCTTCGGCCCCAACCTCAATGGACCCAAGTGCGGGCCAAGTCCTAGGCTCAACCTTAATGGACTCAAGGATCCCACACTCAACCTTTGTGGACTCAAGCTCAAATGCCTAGGCATTGGGAATGGACACCAAGGCTTCGGCCCCAACCTTGATAGACCCAAGTGCAGGCCAAGTCCTAGGCTTGACCTTAATGGACTCAAGGACAAGCGCTAATAACCCAAACACAAGCACTAGATTCCACATATGAGTACCGAGGTCATGGGCCTAGCATCCAGGAACCAAGGTCATGGGCCTTGGGCCCGAGCACTAGATACTTGGTCCTAAATGCCGAGAACCAGCATTAGGATTTTTGTGCCCAAGCGTAAAGTTTCAAGTCCAAGTGCCAATACATAGTCATATTTTGAAAAAATGATTTCCAATTTTTTAAAGAGAAAATCAACCTCCCGAATTTAAGCATAAGTTTTTAGTTGACTTATTTTCCAAAACGAAACAAATATCGAAAAATGAGGAAAATGTTTCCATGAAATAAATGGAGTCTATATCTATATTTGATTTATGATGTTCCAAAAAAAATTGGCAAATTTCCAACATCGTTAGTGTCATTTCAAATAGAAAGTAAGTTGAATATATAAAGTCACAAAGTAACAGGTAACGTTTCACCGCAGTCAATGATTTTTTCCGCATTAGAGTTGAAGTAGTAGATGTTCATAGGTAGCTGGTAATCTTTCGCATCGGGTTACATCAATATCAAATTCGTTTCGCCAAGAAGGTTCTTGGACATTTTCACCATATGATATCTCTTCATTTATTTTTATTTTTTTTATATCGGGTCTCATGTCGTTTGAAAAGAAAGCTATGAATTCTAATATAATTATGATAAAATAAAGGATAAATCTAAAGCAATTGAAAGTAAATGTGAAATGAAGATAAATAAAGAAAGATGGCTAAAACTGAATATATTATGGTTTCTTGTTCAAATGTGCAATCCTCTAACAATCGTGTTTACACGGATATTTATCATCAAGTATTGCGAATAACCATCCTTTATTTTATTTTATTTTTTGGTGACCGAGGATCCGTCGAAACATGTCCTTATTGGCTTATGCCAATTTGAGGTCTCACAACTATCCTTTGGTATTTATCTCTTCAATTTCAAATTTTCCAAAATCTTTCGTACTACACCAACAAACTGTATTGTTTTACCCGCAAAGCCATTATGTCAAGCGCTTCAATGACCGCCTTCATTCTTATCCTCCTGTTCTCGAGTGATGCTTGGTACCGGATCATAGGTACCTGCAATAGCAATCTCACTTGGATCCTTATGAGCTTGCCTTACAAACCTCAGATTTATCGGGCCTTATTTTTCACCCATGGCCTGCTGAGCCATGTTTGGTGTTAACAAAATTATTTAAGTCATTTTCAAATTCTCAGTAGCCAGCCATCTTTCATTCGAATCAGAGGGTCCAAAATTTCACGGACCCCAGCAGCTGCAACATAGGATTAACCCTTCCTTAGCTGTTTGCAGTCGGGCGTGTTGCTCAATTCCCATCGACCTGTTTCTTGCCAAAGCAGATATGAAAATTGAGACCCAGAAATGGCAAATAGGATTCATTAATTTGTGGGTTTTCTTTTCCTTTATTTTCTTTTGAGCGCAAGGATACAAACCTGGGGGCGTAAAACTGGCAAAACGATCACCATTGAAATTTGAATTAATGCACAATGAATTGGTTGGAGGAAGCATGAGCGTTAATTCCATTACTTGTGATCTTTGTTATTACTACGTAGTAACATGAAATATTGCGATGGAAAATAGTATAAAGGTGAGACAAATCACACTGTTGACAGTAGAGATACCATTGCAGAGGATTCGTTATAAATTTATACAAGCCCGAAAAGAGGTTCTCGTGAGAAAATAAAGAAAATATTGCTTTTTTTTTTTTTTTCTAGGATAGTAAAAGGGCTGGGAGGGATGACCAGCGGAGATATTTTCTCTGACCATTACTGGAACATTAGTTCCCTAGGATTATGGAATCAATACGAAGGAAGCATGTATTTTATACGTACACGTATGTATACTAATACGGTATATATAAAATTCTAAGAAATATAAGAAGACACTACAATCAGACGTTTTTTTCCCACCGCTGAAGCGGAGTAGCTTTCCATCAATTGCTGGAAAAGAAAGGGTGAACCTTGTGGCCAGAAAAACAGGTGAGTCGACATGATTCTGCTAACATTTGACCGTGAATAAAAACATAGACGAAGAACATTCTCCTCTTACCTTTGCTCACGCACTCTTCAATTAATTCTTGTATTGAATCATCCTAATTATTCTTCGGCTGTGAACAGCAAGTCAGAAACCGAGGACGAGGTGCTGTAAGACGCATTGCACATGTTCCCTGATCAAAATTGGTGCATATCCCCGGAATATGCTAATTTATATATGCCTAAAGTGACTTCACCTCGGCAAGTAGTACTGCAGTATCTCGATGTTGATCAATGGAACATGTACATGGGTGTTACAACCGAATTCAAAATGTCGACCCCAGAAGAAGGCGCCGCACCAACTCGTGAGCAGGTTGAAAGGTGCATCGAGAAACTTGACGAGGCCAGTTAGAATCTAGAAGAGCGTACGGGAACCTCATCATAGGACTCTCCAATTTACGAGCTTATAATTCATCTTCAGTGGTGTGACTTTTTCTTCATCACGGTTATCAAAAGCTTCTCGACGTCATTGAAATACTATGAAGAGTTAAACAACAAAGGTGCGCAACTGGAGGCGAGAGGCCGGTCTTACGTGACATTAATCGTGGCAACTTGCAACGAGTTGTGCTGCCCATGGACTGCATGTGCAGCTCGGATGAAAATAGAACCTCGCCACGATGCTACATCACATTGTTAGATCGTGTTATAATCGTTGATTTATGAGGAAGCTAAGTTCATGGGATTTGTAGACGAGCTTATTGGTCTGTATATAAAACGTGAGCTCTATAGACTTCGCTCCCCCGTCCTAGGCCATTTTACTTGGTGATTTTACGTCGAGCCTGCTTTGCAGTATCTCAAACTTGGCTTGTGACTCCAACTTGATCCTAGATTTTGTGGGAATGGTATCAAAAAGTCATAAAATTATTACATTAATATCAATTCAGTCATAAATATTTTAATTGGACAAATTTAGTCATAAACATTTCACATTAATATCAATTCAGTTCATTCGGCCAATTTAGGGCGAAATTATTGACACGGACACCAGCTATCCTACAAAGCATGATTGGCGCCGATGTGGGTATTTTAATTATACTTTAATATTTTTTTGAATTTTTGAATTTTTAAAATATATTTTTTCTTTTTTTCCCTCTCCTTCTTTGCTTTTTTTTTTTTTTTTTATCATTGGCCATCACTAGCCATTGGCCACAACCATGGCTGTGAGGGCTAGCCTCGCCTTGGTCAACCTCGTTAGGCTACCCCTAAAAGGGAGAGCTTTGGCCGTCTAGGAGTGGCCCCCTTGCTAGATCTAGCGACTAACTATTGCCCAGGTGACCTCATTGCGCCTTGCCTAGGTGATGGTCCGCCTCACTTGGCCATGCCCAGATGGCCAATGCTCACCCTCACCTAGGGTGACCCAATGAGGCCAACCATCACTTGTGCTCGACAAGGACAACCCTAGCTGGCCATGGCTGTGACCAGTGGGCAGTGATGGCCACCGGCAAAATGAAAAAAAAGCAAAGAAGAGGATGAGGGGAAAAATTAAAAAAAAAATAAAATTAAAAATATTAAAAAAAAAAAAATGCCAACATTAATATCGGACTATGTCACGTAAAATGATTATTATCCACGTCAACAATTTTTGGCCTAAATTGACTAAATAGACTAAATTAGTATTAATATGACAATATTTATAACTAAATTAATCTAATTAAAAAATTTTAGAACCAAATTAGTATCAATGCAATAACTTTAAGACTTTTTTTACTTTTTTTCCTAGATTTTGCAACACTTGAGCTCTCTCTCCTATTACTTTGCACTTTTGTTCAAAAAGTGATATTTATAATGATGTGTTTGGTTCTTCTATGATGGTTGGGTTTTTTCAAGATAGCAATGGCCAACTTGTCAATCGGAGTTGATTCTATTTGCACTTCATCGATGTCATCTGATATCCTTTGAAGTCATATTACTTGATTGGTGGTGATAGCGCCTGCAACGTTCTCAACTTCTGCGATGACTCTACTATTGAGCCTCACTTCTTGGAATTATTTTGGAAGCACCCTAATAAATTTGACTTTCACTCTACATGAAGTAAGATGATGGACCGGTTTCATCCATGATGTATGGTCATGCAGCAATGAAATATGGTAGAAACAAGCAGCAGCCTTTCCTGCCCCATATTCCCTTAGCAGTTTCTTATTATTTGTCACGAGCCGCGTCAAAACTATTTTGCAATCATTCATCTTGAATTTCTTCAAGTGGTTCTTCGCATATTTCTCCTACGAGATGAAAGCTCCTTTATTTTGATATATCTCGATGCCAAGGAAGTAATACATCAAGCTCAGGTCCTTCAGCTTGGAGAATGTATCCAACATATCTTGTAGCTCTACTCACGACAGTCAGGGACAGTATATGAAATGGATTTGTACCAAATTGGTTTTGAGATGCTCATATTAAATGAATAATGGGAAACAATATCATATGTAGGGAATGAAGGTCAAAGTATGTTCATTAGTAGTGAAACAAATATCATATGTTGAGATACACCAAAGTTACCTTCTAGTTAGCAACATAATTTGCCTCACCAGATGTGTCATGAAACGACGTTTATAATTAACTAGCTGAAATTTAAAATTCAATTCAGGGTCCATGGCATTGAGATCCTACCCAGAGTATAGGGATTAATGACGGATGCAACGTTAATACAGATTCCAAGAAGTTCCAAGTATTTAAATATGCAAAACAGAACCAGTAATTCAGATTCAATCAGTTTGGGTCATTTGACTGGTAAAAGTGCAGCAACTCAGTTTCCAGATCTGCTAAACAGTCTCAGGCAAACCAAACAACTTCCAAGGTTTATCTGTCTGTCATGGAGCAAGAGCTATGCACCCAGACTGAACTCCTTGAGAAAGCAAGATAAATGAACATCCTAAATCACCTTAGAACCACCATGATTCTGGGTAAACTGAAGATTCTTACTTCCTATATTGCAAGGCACTAGGTACATCCAGTCAAGAATACCTCGTGAAGGACAGAAACCTGTAATCTTCGATGACCTGAAAGAAAATTAATAAAGAAAAAGAATCAGTCTCATGGAACAATTTCTGCATGCAATGTACTAAGTCTCAAAAACTTAACCTGAGTGAGGCTCAGGTATAACAATTGATAATGAAACAGCAGAAGCATCTATTTCTATTCTGAACAACTTCTGAATGGCTAGCGTCTCAACTACCATGAGTTCTGACCAAAAAAAAAAAAAAAAAAAAACTACCACATGAGCACTATATGACAACCACTAGTGGATAAGCTGGGCGACAAGACTGGACCCCCTTTGATATTGATTACTAAACTAAAGAAAGTAAAAAGGCAAAAAGATGAATTAATACAAACACATTCTATTGTAATTGACAGAGCCTTCTTCAGTATCACTGGAAACAATTGCAATACCCAAATGTTACCTAAAACAATGTGCCGTTCGGGACATGGTATTATTATTGTCTAACATTAGTATTCACCTGACTAAGAAAATAAAGCTAACAATGTTGGGAAAAATGCAGGAAATGAGGGAATTCATACCTACCTCCTATATATAAAATTGACAAGGAAGTCCATCATGAATCCATGCCACCAAATCTTCAACTCTAAACTGCCATTTTCATTTCTATTTTATCATGAGGATCATATCCACTAAGTTTGAAATCAGCTGCTACAAAAGAGTCTATATCCTTCCTCTCTGGGTTTATCTTCAAAATCTGTACATGTGAACAAGACTTTTAGTGAGTACAGCAGAAGATAAGTTGGGTCAAAACAATGGAATGAAAACGAAGTCACCATCCTGCATTTTTACTGCATATTACTCACTGGGAAGGGCTTGGGTGCTTTCTGAAGTTGTTCCTGCAGAGGTCTAACATGTGTACGATAAACATGAGCATCCCCGATAACATGTACAAAATCACCGGGAGAAAGATCTGCAGAAGAAAAACTTATAATAAGTACTAGTTCCCATGTTTATATCCTCCTGACAAGAGGATACTTTTCACCCTTAAGGCTGGGAAATCAAGTTAGTAATCATCTAACAACCAGTAGACTTAAACTATTATAGCAGTAATCCTAATAATGCAACTTCTACAGAAACATAATTCTTTTCCAACCAGTATCCTACAAGAAGCATTAGAAAGGCATATGTAACTCACTTTTCCCCTCACACCAGCAGCTACAGTATTCCAAAACTCCATTAAAATTACTGGTCAACAACCATTACAAATGACACAGAAAATCACATACCACAAAGATTGTCAAGTTTTCTCTAAAGCATACATACATACCACAAACATGAGCAATCATGCATGTAAGGAGAGCATAAGAAGCAATGTTGAATGGCACTCCCAATCCCATGTCAGCAGAGCGCTGATACATTTGACATGACAATTCCTTGTTTGCAACATAGAACTGCAGAGGTAAAAGTTAGATTAATGAATCAAAGGAAGAAAAAACAGAGAATTCAGGAAAATGAAGCCAGACACATCTAACCTGTGCAAACATGTGGCAAGGTGGAAGCGCCATCAATTTCAAATCAGAAGGATTCCAAGCAGAGAGTATAATTCGACGATCATCTGGATTATTCTTAATCTTGTAAATAACATCCAACAACTGATCAAATCCTTGGCCAGTATAGTCAGCATGCATATTACTATACCTGTGACGTACAATATATACAATGTCATCAAGCATATATCACAGCAACAAAAAGTGGTCAAATAATATAAAAAAAAAAACCTACCTAGCACCAAAATGCCGCCACTGAAAACCATAAACTGGTCCCAAGTCACCTTCTTCTCGATCTTTCAGACCAAGTCTAAATAGACAGGATAAATGTCATCAAGGTTAGGAAGAAAATAACCATATGTATTTCAATCTCATGAATCAGATGCGAACCCGTCAAGGTAGTCTCTAGATGCATTGCCATCCCATATATGAATGCCTTTTTCCTGAAGAATCTGTTGGAAGAAGGAAATTCTCAAATTAGTCTTTCAATGTCATCTCAACAATGGACAGTAGTGATGTGCAGGAAACCAATTACATGTTACAGTTCAGAGCAAAGGTAATTAAGCCCCTTTGGAGTTATCAAATCAATTCACTTTCCAGAGAAGTGTCACTTTAGATCCCTATATTGCAACTTTAGCAACCGTTTGCATTCACTTCAAGTATAACAATGTCCCAACTCAACTTCAAGCAGATATCTTTCCATCAAAGAAAACATCAAGGGCCTAGTCATTATAAAGGAAGAGTAATCTCGAAGCTTGTTAATGCATCAATGCCTCTCAAAACAGATATTTCACATCCTCAAGCTTGTCCTTCCTTATTAGGTGACATTTTATAGCAAATTATAAACTCATCTACAGCTCCATCTAGTAGTTTCAAATGATACATTTACTATTTCTCAATAGGTGGTCATTATAACAAGGCTGTTGTCCTATTGGTCACGAAATAAAGTCTCTGTATGTCCTGGCATATAAAATCAGTTTTATAGTCAGCTAGGTTAACATTCCTACAGGTTGTCTTCATGATCTAATTTTGGATATATATCTTTCTGGAAAATAGATGGCAAAATATATTAACTGAATTGAAAAGAGCAGAACATGTAACGGAAGCCAAAATATAAGTGGTTGCATTTTACAGTATTACTGGTAATTGCTTAACACCAAAACTAAGCCAGATACTTCTACAGAATGTGGTGGAAAACCTACTCACCAATAAAGCATTGTAAATGCTCATATTATCAAAATGTTTCAAAATTTCCCTAGGAAATCAGAAATGCTCTGCTAGAATTGATGAACAAGCAGGATATATCTAGCAAAACATATGACTAAGCAAAATAACTAGTAGGCCAAGATTGTTTAATGGTCAGCGCCTACATGTCAATTCCAATTGAAGAGGAGATACTATCACTGCAGACAAAGTTGCTGGACCAATCCTGTCCAGCAATTCAATCTCCTATTTTCCAAAATGGAAGTGCAAAGAATAGTTTAGTACTCAAGGATGCCATCTTGCGATTCACTTTTGCATTGGATTAAGATAACTGACGGTAGGGGTGAGTATGGTCCAGATGGGTGGTTCCCACCTTAGATCCAAAACCGCCCACTAAAGATCGGTTTCGAAAAATTAGAACCAGAAGCCGCTCATTGATTCCATGGATCCATCCAAGAACCGGACCGTCGGTCCAATCCAGTTCCCGGGTGGGTCCATAGAACCAGCCACCAAGCTTCACGTGTTAACACCATAATATGCAACAAAGAATTACATAATGGAATCACTTCATCAAAGACACTCCCAATTAGCTAATGAACCAACAATATTAGTATGTTAGGAAGTGTGCAAGCAAGAGAACACACTCACCAAAGTTATTATTATCGGACCAATAATATATATAATATTTGTTTAATTTTTAATTTAGAAAATGAAAAAACTTAAATCCCTAGGTTACGTACTAGTATTTATGTTAGATAGTTGGACCCAAGAACTGGACCGATCCCCTTAGGAACCACCGGTTTTTGGGCAGTCCAATCCAGCTCTGGGTGGTCCGGGCGGTTCCCGGTTCCTTTGCACACCCCTAACTGACAGGCTAAGGCAACAACTAGTAACAGTTCACAGACAAGCAATAGAGATCAATGCAGTGGATTAATAAACAGATCTAGTTCAAAAAATGCAAGCTCTACAGAAAAAGAAAACCTTGGTCATCACCTTGGCATTTGTAGAACCACTTATGAACCACAGAAGTTCTTCAACAACTCCACGCCAAAATACTTTCTAAGAACCAATCAGTAACAATACATCAGCCACCAGAGTTTAGAATGAAAGCCTTGCACTTCTCATAAATGTTCCACAAAAGGAATATAATGAAGAGGTAGAACAGTTTGGAGCAGCATACCTTAGTTGTCAAAAGAGGGAAGTTTTTGCGCAGATTAAACCGCACCTGCAAAGAGAAAACAAACAGAGTGATCCTAGTGATAAATAGATGTGCTGAATAGAATTTAAGAACTGAGAAGATGGTAATGGTTTACAAAACACACCTGACACCCAAACTTTGATATGGTACCAGTTCCAGTCCTGTCATCCTTTGGAGTGCCATTTGACAGTATATCTTTGACTAATCTCAGATACAGGTACTCTTCATGTCTCTCAAAAATCATCTTGGGCAGAAAGGTAAAATTCTTGACCTCCAACTTAACAGAATCTCTCTTACCATTTAAGATCAGACCATTTGTCTCAGGCAGAGACTCCACCGCAGAACATCTTACACGGACATAAGTAGTAAAAGAATATCGGATGTTGTTTTCAACAACGGGAAAGGACGAGTACCATGGATGAAAGACAGATGTATCAACCGTGGGCATAAAAGTGTCACATTCAAATGGTGTCTCAATTTCAGTTATGTGGATGGCATCACATGCAGGACCATTAAGAGCTTCCCTGCACCAAAGGCGAAAATTACAAGGGGGAAGGAGAAGAACCCATCTGCAATTGTAATTATAGGCAAATGTTAGGATACCTAAATATCTGGCCACCACCAATGACAAAAACTTTCTCGATAGATAAACAATACGGAGATGAAGCCAATAAATCCAAGGCAGAACTCATGCTTCCACATATGATGACATTCTCTGCAGTTGCAATATCAAAGCTCCCAGAACGAGTGAGAACAACATTGAGGCGGCCAGGTAGAGGCCTATGCTCAGCAGGAATACTTTCCCATGTTTTTCTACCCATTATGACTGCATTCTTTTTCGCAGGATCAATTGCTGTAAGAGTAATGCTCTTAAAATATTTGAGGTCAGAGGGCAGCCTCCAGGGAAGTTTTCCATCCTTGCCTATACCCATATCTCGAGTTGCAGCCACAACAACTTGATAAGTCCTCTGTGGATCAGGTGGAGTCCCATTGCAGTTGCCATTGGGAAGGGTCACTGAGAATTCACCAGCCATTACAAAACTCAAAGGCTTAAAACAACCAAAAGACAGAGGCCTGAAACAAAGGCTGCACAACCAATTTCTTTGGAAGTGCAGCAGAACCTGAAAATCAATCAGAAAGAAGATAGACCCCATAACATCAGTACCACAGATATATACAACACAAGTACCCCAGGAATTGGTAACACTGAAAGCTGAAAATTATGGCCACATAACATTATCTCAGAAAAAATGTGGTGCGTGTTTATGAGTAAAATAAACCAACCAAGCTGGACAAATCATCAAACAACCACAGATATATACAATACAAGTACCCCAGAAATTGGTAACACTGAAAGCTGAAAATTATGGCCACAGAACATTATCTCAGAAAAAATGTGGTGCGTGTTTATGAGTAAGATAAACCAACCAAGCTGGACAAATCATCAAACACAGAAAGCCTCCTAGCTAAGCCAGATTTCTCCCGCACCACTAGCTCTCAACTTCGACAAAATAGTGGAAAATTCAAAATCCTAGTACCTCTCTTTTGGCATCGCATCAAAGCAGCATGTGAAGCATAAGATTCATGTTTCAACTTTCAGGCAAAAGTATCTGAATTGAACAATTCCAATTAACAAGAAACAACACTCTTAAAGAGCAGAATGCAGCACAACAGAGAAAGGAGGAAACACCACAAACGAGAGCTTTCTCCAAATTTTTTGAATAATCACAATGCATAGTTGTTGAAGGCAAGAAGAGGGACACTTGGGATAATCCCTGCCGCAAGCCCACTTCAACATTTTAGGAATTCAAGAATGAATCATGAAATTCTCAGAGATCTTCCCATGAAACTCACCATGAGTACTCCTCGTCAATACTTCCCCACTCTAACTCTATGCCCAGAACAAACATCAAACATGATTTACACAAACAATCGAACTCAAAAACCCAGCATTTTAGACACACAGTCAAGACAAAACAACAACCGGAAGCGAAAAAGAAAGCAAACCGCACCATTGAAAGACGAAACTCGCTAACTAACATAAACCCAGAAAAACCCACAAAGCAGAGCGAAATGCTCACCGATCTGGTCGCGAACCGCAAAATTCTGAACCGCAGCGAAACTAAAACGCGCAGGAACGAGACCAACGAGAGCGACCTCAACCGGGCACTACCAAGAAACGAGCAAAAGGTTAGGGCTTTCTTCCCCTTTCAGAGCGTCATTCGTCCGGTTATACAATAGACGCGACACTGGACACAAACATTAAGAAATAAAGAAAAAAGAAAGGAAAACCCAGCAGCAAAATGAAGGGACCGTGAACGACAGCCTTGAACTCACACCTCTCTCGTGTCCCCCCACCGCCGAGCCAATCCAAGAAAATGGAAGCAGAAAAAACTCGATCGTATCAGTCTGCCGAAAAATCAGTAAAAACTGGAAGTGGGTTTCTCCCAGCGGATCCGAAGAAGAAGAAGAAGAAGAAGAAGAGGAGGAGGCGAATCGAAGTCCCGCTCGGGCGCAGGACAGGAAAGAAGGAAAGGAAGAGGGGGGAGAGAAACCCACGTTTCGTGATGGAGGAACGCTAAAGATTTTGGTCGAATTTTGCGTCAACGTGCGGTGAAAGTGTGTGGGAGAAGCAAGCAACAAGAAACGCTTTAATGGAGAGAGAGAGAGGGAGAGAGGGGGAGGGAAAGAGCGCAAAAACCTACCGATGAAACCGCTATTCTCGCTCGCTTTTGGAATTGAAATTCTCCCTCTTTCCGTCCCCGTCACTTCAGAAAGTCGCAATCATCATCTTCACGAGAGAGAGAGAGAGAGGGGATTGCGGAAAAAGCCAAAAGCAAGGGAGGACGCGGAGTGCCGCCAAAGCGAGAGAGCCTAAATTTGGTTGAATTCGTCGCCGATTCGGGAACCTCGATTCCCCCCCATGTTTGCGCGCTCCCTAGTTACAGGACAAGATGCCTAGAGTCATATTTTGGAAAAATGTGGGAAATTTAGTGGGAAATTTATTGAACCGGGTATAAATAAATTTTTCTCGTTTTATTTCTGTTGTAACTAAACGATAAAAAATTTTTACAAAAATAAAAATTCCGATAACCATGTTTGCGCGCTCCCTAGTGACTGACGACCTTTAATATAAAAAATAAAAATAAAAATGATTTAGTAACAAAAAAATAAAGAATAAAGTAAAATAAAATAAAATAAATCATAAAAAAATATCATTTTATTTTAAAATAAAATATCCTTAAAAATAAATTTATTTTATTTATTCTATTTTTATTTTACGAATAAATTTATTTTAAAATGAATAAAAAACTTATTTGGCAAAAATAAAAATATTAAATTTATTTATGATAAATAAAAATAAATAAATTTAATAAATTTATTTTTAAGAAACTAAAAATAAAATGGTAAATAAAAATTTAGTAAAATTTTAGTAAATTTAATTTTAATTTTAAATGAATAAATTGAATATATTTATTTTTATTTTCAATAAAATGAGGAGAGGCAAATGAGGAGGAGGAGGCAGAGACGTAGAGGAGATGAGGGAGGACTCATATTTTGGAAAAATGGGAGAAATTTATTTCTCTTCCGTCCTCATTTATATTTCTAATTTATCTTCCAAATTAATTTATGGAATGTCGAAATTTCACAAGCCTCTTCAGGATGTTATTTCGGGCCGATCATGAATGGCGTCTGCCAATTCCAACCCGTACCGACGAATGGCATCTGCCTGCGTGAGCTTATGAAAGGATTATACTTTTGGTTCTCGTGCTTCTAAGGACGTTGGTGGAGTTCAGTCCTTGTGCATTGTTTTTAATGATGGAAGTTTTCTAACATGAACTTGGCTTCTTTTGTTGCGTCTCCATCGAAAATTTTAAGAAAAATGTCAATTAAGATGATTAGTTTCGTGTCATATTCGATGATGGCATTCTTACTTTTAGTATATATTCCATTTGGAAGTTTCCACAGCAATTTTTAGAAAAAGAAAAGTGGATAATTTTTAAACCTTCGAAGCACAGATTTAACTCGTTATTTTATAGGCAAAATATTTTCAACACATTATAGGACATCTTCCATTATAGAATTATCAACAAAAAAAAAAAAAAAAAAAACAAGTGTGCATCATATTTATTGTAAAGACTTGTTCAAGTTACCAGGACAAATGTCAACTGACTTTTAATATTAAATAATTTCAGGAAAAAAAAAGTTTCTCTGGTTATTACCGATAAAGCCATAGATACACGAACTTATGCACATACATATGATGTATAAATTATGACAGCCTCGTTTAAGTCTTGTTTGGAACCAAAAAACGAAAAATCAGACTTTAATTGGTTCATGGACATGGGTAAAAAAATGGTACTAGGACCACTATCATTGCAATGTATATATATGGGGACTGAATTTGAACGTTCATAAAAAATATGAGGACCAAAAATGTAAACTCGCCACATCCCATCCATATTTGAACAGAAAATTTGAACATTACCTTCTAATTGCCACTGGAGATAAGTGAGGGGACTAAATGTGCACCAAATATGCTTCAAGGAGTAATTTAAATTCAGGTAATGGTACGAGGACAAATTTTGTAAATTCCCCTTTTTAAAAACTACGCACGTGCACGATTGCTTACGCCGTTTGCACTCGCAGGGTTTCTTCCGTCCTTTTGTTCGAGCGGAAGTAAGGAGAGTTGGAGGCTTGAAAATGTCGATTACAAACGCTATTGGAAAAATGTTGCATCACAAGACATCCATATTAGAAATGTGCATGCAAATTGTGAAAACTTCACTCTTTTCAACGCTGAAAGGAAGAACGACACCAAGAAAAAAAGAAGTGACATGGGAGCATCAAACTTAACTCTATTATCCCTATTAAGTGGATGGATCGAATCATGAACGGTCTAATCCAAATTGACTAATAATCCAATTATAATCCATTTATTCGTAATGCAAATTTATTGACCCATATTCAATCTAACCCATACTCAATCCCGATCTATATTACTAAAACACTTACATATTAAATCTAATCTACAAAAATCCATATCCAAACTAAGGAAATAACATGAAGTGAACAATTGTGGGTGTAAGAGAGAATGGAGAAATAATTATAGAAGTAAGTTGAGTCTAACAAAGTTATATGACCCATTTAACACTCATATTATGTTTAAATCAATTTATGACTCATTTACTAAATATACTAACCAATTTATAACCTATTTAACACCCGTATGGGTCAAGAAATGGGTTTATTTTATCCCATTTAGATGGGTCTAAACTCCATCAACAAACTCAATATATTTGATGTTCATTCAAGCCAAGGCAGATTTCAATAATAACTTGTTTCGGTGAGTCAAGAATGAAGGTTTCGACATGAAGGCTATCGAACTAGGTTATTGATCATTAACATTTGTCGATTCTTCCTTTGCAATCCTTTGCCGATCAAGTATCGAGCTATCGATTCACTAGATTAGTTGCCGATTTCAACATTAATCAACAACGTGTCAATGAGCGGTTCAAGATGGGTGGACGAATTTCGGAAGATGAATGATAAGGTTCAAGAGTCAAGACGAATTTTGGAAGATGAATCGCAAGGTTTAAGAGTCAAGATTTCAAATCTTCGTGTTATTAATGTATTTTCTATTTATTTATTTTTGTCTGTCCTATTCAAACTCTCAACTCACTCTTAAACTTTTGTAACAAATTTTGGAAGATGAATTGCAATGTTTAAGAGTCAATATTTCAAATCTTCATGTTATTAATGTATTTTCTAGTTTTTTTTTTCTATCATACTGTAACTCTCAACTTAATCTTAAGCTTTTGTTATATCTCTTTGCAAAGTGTGAAGTTGAGCTCCACACTTAAAACTAAACATTATCACTCCCAACCCTATATGAGAAGGTGGGAAATTGAACTATCCATTTCCCCCTTTCCATATAAAAAGGTAATCATCTGGGCAACTCTAGCAGTTAATGTATTTTCTAGTTACTAGGTCTTTAATTCCATGTTTTTAAATATTTAAGAAGTCCCCTTTGCCTCTTTAATGTTTGGATATTTCCTATGTCTTAAGCCCTCTATAAATAGAGAATAGTTCTCAGTAATAACATATACTTAGTAAATACATGGGATTTTCTCTACGTGAGTGAATATTAATCTGATTCTTTACCTAGGGCCATTTGTGGTGAATCAAATGGTTTTTTATCCTTGGCCGATGGAGCAACCTTTACACCTTGGTGGTGAGCTACCATCTATTGCTTTTCTTCATTAGTGGTGAACCTTCTATATCTTTCATCCTTTATACACCATTCCATCATCACTTAACACACCCACCCATACACTAAACCAAAAAATCCCCCATAATCAGAATTTCTCACCCACGCACACATCAAGAAGGGTAATGAAGGACAAACAAGGGATTATTTTTTTAAAATTAGGATGAATTTGTCTTCTGCTGCTTCTTCAAGTTTAAAGTGTTGATCATTTTACTAGTTTGGATTCATGCCGCTCATATGCCTTATAAAATCGAAAGTCTGAAGAAGATGGCAATGGCTTTTGAGTGAAGTTCAGACGACAGTGTTCCCGGTGTGGTTTTTGAATAAGGTTAAATGATAACGCATTATGCTTTAAGCTTTGGGGAATGCAGGATGGTAGTGGGGAAGTTAGTTTATATGAAGAGGGGCTCCACGATTTGCTGTTAGTGGAAACATGAACCTTAGAAGGAAAAATGTTGGTATTTTCTATTTTACACTTATGCTACCTTAATTTTGTAAAAATGGATGGTTTGCAATTTATTTTCCTAAAAATGATTACTTGTATCATTTACAAAAACAAATGAACAATTTTTTTTTCATTGTTTACAAGAATATTTAAACATGCTTCACCAATGAGCTGCTCAGACTTGGCTTGACGTCTCCAATATTACTCATCAATTCAACGAAAGATGACAAAAGAAGAAGAAGAGAAATCCAGAAGTAGAACAGCTTCAACGTCGCGTAGGAACTAGGCCTTCCACTCCAAATTTCCTCCTGCCATCATTGCTGGTCACCCACAACACGTCTAGCTGGTCCAGCGAACATCAGCAACTTCGGATCTTCAAAACCCCGAGCCATCACCATGATCCATGAAGCCACCAATTCGAGCCCTGCTGTGATCTCGTTCCTGTTCGCCCGTGAGTCGCAAAGACCCAAGCCCCACCGTGCCATCACCTCAAGCTCGTGATTGAGCATCGTCGGTTACCGACATTGCATCCATGACTCTTGCCGTACCCCAAACCATCATCTCTTGCCATCATGACTCATTGCTGAACGCTGTCCCGCTTTGAGTAGCCGGTTGCGATCCTAGTCTGATTGCGTTCGGTCCAAATTTGGAAAGAATATCCTCAAATTAGGTAAGATGCACATCTCTAGTATATTTTTATATTTTACTACCTAATATATGTCTATTAATATTTAACATGCATATCTATGAGTGATAGACATATCTCCAAATTAGGATTTATTTCATAATTCGCAACCGTATATAATCTTTGACTCCACGTATAAGGTTTTAGATTGAATTATTGATTCCGTGGAAATCTTTAAAATTGATATTTTGATCTTTAAGGCTTAACATCAACTCATTGATTTTATTCGTGAAATTTCAAGTTAGTTGGATATTATTTCCTTATTCGCATTTAATGGATGATGTATAATCTTGAGTGATTTGGTGCTTATCTTACTTTAATTTCTTTATTTATCCCAAAAATACAATTAAAAAAATTGCATTTGCATATCATGTAGAGTAGAATTGATTTCCTAGATAAAATTGCATGATAGAATAGTTAGAGACCTTTCTAATTATATTAGAATGCATGTTTAGATGATATCTAGGTTAGATAATATTTTGGAATTAAATTGCATGTTGAGATAGATTTCTAAGTTAAGATAGGATTCAGATTAGTCTATTTTCTAACTTAAAATAGACAATATCTCACTTTAGTTAGATTTTTATTGTAAGTAATTTTTAATTACGAATTTTTTAAAAAAAATACAAAAATATCATGCGCATGTCGTATAGATTTAGGCTTATGAAATACATGTCATTTAGTAATTATTGCTAGGTCTATTTAATTAGAAATTGCTCAGCATTAGAATTAGGCCATTTACTTTAATTACATGACATATAGCTTATATTTCATTAAACAAGAGAAAATCCTAAAATATTTGAGTTACTGCATATTAATTAGAAATCATATATAGGATTGTTGATGAGAATTCTAACCTAACATTGCAAATGCTTTCGTTGTTGTGAGGTAAGTCCCGTAATTTATTTATTACTTTTTTAAGTGTTAAATTGATGGTTTGCGTACCCGCATGATCATCTCATATGTTAGAAAAGTAAATTAAAATAAATCTAGATTGCCTGCAAAGATATTTTTCTTGAAACTAAAAAGAACAGTACCAAAAGGGCATTAGAGAAATCTAGTGTAATCAAGTTCCCATGCTCAAAATCTCTAGTTCATAAGAGTAAAATAATTCTCTCGTTATTTTACTTGGGTTTCTAATCGACTCACAAAAGAATAGATTAGTGGCGACTCTTATGTGATAATCTTTTGCATGCTAAATAATTAAACTTAAGTTGCGAATTGGTATGGGCTTAAGAGAGACCGAGCTAGGTTTAGGCTTAGTAGTCCATTAGCCAAACCCTAGGTGGTACACCCGAGGTTAGGTCACGATAGTTTGACGACTCCATTGATGACTTGACTTAAAATTTTTAGTGAACTTAAGCCAATTTTCTCTTTTTTGAAAAATGTTTTTGTTTGGTAGTAAGAATTCCAGATAAGTCCTTAACATTTAAGGTGTTAAATATTATTGCATATGGGAAGGTATAAGGGGAGTAGTCTTTACTAACCTTTTATTTTGCAGAAAGATGTTTGGGTTATATGTTTCTAATTTTGAACATTGAAATGTTGTTTGCTCATAAACTGCTATACATGTTTATTGTTTTAGTACTAAACTATTGCACACACAACTTGCCACTAGGCCACACCAGGATACTTAGGATGTTATTGAGTTGGGTATGACTTCAATCGCGAGGCTGCGTAGTAGAGGTTGCCCAACTCAATCCCAAAAGCTTCTTTCTTGGTGTCAAGAATGTTTACATTTGCCCGCGAAGCTTCGCCGCATTGAGGTATCATTCTTGATGAGCTTGAGTTAAGAGAACTTGACTTAGTATGCGAGGCTGCGACTAGTCATCCCACCCTTTTAACTCCACTTTGCTTAGCCTTCCTAGTTAGAATTCTAACCTCACATTTCATGTGCTTGTCTATGTGTTGCCTTAATCACCTAGTAAAGTAAGTTTAACCCTTTACTCTTGCAATTTACTTACCTTATTATGTCTTTGGTCAGTCCATGACATTAGGTTGGTCGACTCCTGGTCGATAAACAATGGGAAGGTCTGATATTCAATTCGTGCCTGCACCAAAGGTTGAACTCAAATCGTGATGGGATTGTTTGGGCCACGATGGCCAAAACTATATGGAAAGTAGACTCGGTCACCTTGTTCCCCTCCTCGACATCAATGTCCAAAGCAGCGTTATGCAAGTACTTGCTCATTTCTCATGACCCCAAACATCAACGTTCACATTTGGTAAGCATGAGTTGACTCTAACTCTAGAAGAATATAGCATTGCCTTAGGAAAACCTTTGGATTTGGAGTTAATAAATCCACCCCTTGGATTAGAACCATAATCAATTTTGTTTGACTTTCTTAGGATGGATAATTGTCATGCATGACATTTTTCCTTCCTAGATCAGAGTTTTGCTAATGCTAACACTCTTTTAAAAAGTAAGATCTTCCTTCTAGCCTTCTTTGGGTTTATTGTTTTTCCTCTTCATAAAAATGCCATTGATTCTTTTGTCGCATGGGTAGTTAAACAAGTGTGCGCTGAAATTAATTTTGTCAATACTATTTTAGCTTAAACATTTTTGTCACTCACCCGATTTAAGGAAGATGAAGATAAAACCTTTCGTGCACCAATCGAGATTTTATAAATCTGGTTCTTTTCTCATATGAGTAGGATTAATATTCACATGAAAATTATTAACATCACTGATTCACATCATTCCGTCGAGGTATTAAAAAATCATCAAGATCGAACTCAAAATCTTTTTTTTTCTTCTCAAAATGGGTCAAATTGTCAAAAAATCCAAATACTAAGATTTTCCTATGGCATGCTAAGTGGTTTCGAGTCTCCAAGGCATGTCTCTCTCATGGCAACAATGAGCCGATCCCGCTATTGGGGATCACTGGTGCCACTTTTTACTACCCACTTCAAGTGGCCTGTCAATATCGGGTTGTGCAGGATCTACCACCTCCTTATAAGCCGGGGTTGTTCCAAGTCCAATTTACCGCCAATGATGGCAATCACAAAGGAGAGCTTCGCTATATTGAACAAGCTTGGCTCACATGTCGCCAACAAAAGTTGAGCTTACCTGAAGATAAGCTTGAGGGGAGGGAAAAGACTTACTATGCCACTACTCAATACATCCGTCGGCACAATATCCCAACAGAGTTTCTTTTAAAAGTGCCAGATGTGACTGAAAGCCCACTTGACAAGCAAAGATTAGTCGTTACAAGAGGAAGATTGAAGAACTTGAAAAGTAAGCCAAGAAGGACGCTAATGAGAAAAGGCAATTACATCGAGCATTGGCTTCCCATTTGTTTATAGATCGGGCCAAATGAAGTGGCTTGAATCTATTTAGTTTTTCCATTTTAGCTTAATATTTAGGAAGTTGAGTCATTTACTTGATTAGTTTATTTGTTTAGGGCCTTTCAAGTTTTTTTTTTTTTTTTTTACTTTGTTAATGTCAAATAATTTCATTAATGAATAAAAGCGGTTAGACCTTTGTCATGGACTGGCATGTTTTATATGAGATGCTTATGTGTGTTCATTTCTTCAAATTAGGTGATAATAGATCCTCCATGTTCGCCCATTATTACACGATCAAGAGCTAAAATGGCTAACCAAACTAAGATTTGTGATTGTATTGCCACTATCGAAGATCAACTCAAATAGTTGCTCATCTCTGTGCAACTTATGACGACCCAAATCGAATCCCTTCGAGTAAATTTGATTCTTGCACTTGCTCTCCCGAGTTAGTAATCTTGAAGTAGGCAAACAAGGCCCAAATGATTGATAACGATATACCCGAACTGGAAGATGACCCATTGCCAGTCATTGTTGAAAAGGCCAAGTTTGATAGCGCTCCTAAGACAAAGCAGGATGAACGCTTTGCAAAGCTTGAGGAGAAAGTGAAGCAATTGTAAAAATTGCAAAGCTCACTCCCATTTGACCTCTCGGTTTATGAGAAGGTTAAGATGTTGAACAAGTTCAAAATGCTGGAGTTTGAGAAATATGATGATACTTTTTGCCCGAGAGCTCACTTGCAGATGTACCACGTGCGGATGGTCCAACATGTCAAAAAAGAGCCCCTCATGATCCAATCATTCCATGAGAGTTTGGTCGGACTCGCACTAAACTAGCACATCATGAAGAACGTAAACCTCCTCAACACTTGGAATGAAGTGGTCGATGCATTTTTCAAGTAGTATAAATTCAATATGGACATCACACCTTCTCGGGAAGATCTAGAGCTAATGGAGAAGAAGATGAGCGAGTCATTTAAGGAGTATGCCGTAAGGTGGCGAAATCCGGTAGCTTAAATCCTTCTTGAGCCTACTGACAAGAGTTGATGAAGTTGTTTGTTAAGACTCTCCCATTTGAGTTTTGTAATCGGATGGCCAGCATATATGTTGAGAACTTCAACCAACTTATTCCTGTGGAGGAACAAATTGAAATGGGGATAGGAGAAGGATGGTTTACCGAGCCATCTAACAAGAGGTTTTCCACCAAGAAGGAGAAAGATGCTGCTACAAATGTGAATGTGGCTTATAGCCAAGAAAATACCTCTCACACCCCGGCTATCCAAGTGAATGGAAGGCAATAACAAATTATTGGCCGTCAATTATTCGTCCTATCAAATAATAGAAGGCATTTTCTCCTCTTCCCGATCTCCATACCAGGTATTGGCAATCCTTTGGAAGAAAGGCTTACTTACTAGCGAGCCAAAACGCCCTAATCGCGAGCACACTTGGGGTTATGACTCAATAAAAAAATGTAACTACCATAGCTGTGAATTAGGACATTTGACTGATGAATGTTTCACCCTTAAGCATAAGATCCAAATTCTCTTGGATACAAAAACTTTTTCATTTCAAACTGCTCGACCAAATGTTTAAAAAAATCTATTACTGGAGCATGAAGGTAAGGTGAATGCTATTATGGAGTCTAACGCTAGTCGAACCAAGAACCTGAAGGTGCATGTGGCAAATGCCTATAATGGATTGGTGAGAGCTGGATATTATCCAAATCATGAGGTCATTTTCCTATCACTAATGAAAGAAAGAGTTACCAAAATGGTGGATGATGGCATGATTGTATATGCTGATCACAATTGCATAATGTCTTACATCATGAACCCTCGATTCAAACAATTCTTAGATAGCTGCAAAAAATTTGACTCCCTTATATCCTATGTTGTTATCAATTAGGAGGAGGAGCGAGCTGCACTCAATGCTGATAAGGATGAAATGGATCCTTTGCTCATGGATATGCCTCCACTAGAAGATGTAGATTTGTCTATCAAGATCCCTACACCCAACGAAGGAATAGTGATCGAGATACCTCAACCTTACGAGTATGTTGATAAAAAGGCAGTGCATTGGTCCTATGACCTAGATGTTGACTTGGTTACAAGGTTTGGTTGGACTTATGCTCAAGCTAATGCCCAACCTATAAAGCTTGTCACTAATGAAGAGGCTAAAGAATTTCTAGCTGTGATCAAAGCGAGTATAATGTGATGCCCACTCAGATCTCTTTGCTCGAACTCTTGCTAACATCCCATACACATCAAAAGTCTTTGATGAAGGTGCTGAGCGAAGTTCGTGTATCGGAAACGATTGAGGCAAACAAGTTGGAGGAATTCGTGGGATCAATCATCCTCAAAGACTTGATTGCCTTTTTTGATGAAGAATTCCCTATTAAAGGTAGAGGACATAACAAAGTGCTATATATATATATATATATAAACTATTAAACACAAGTCTTCTCATGTGTCCCATGTGCTCATTGACAACAGATCCGCTTTGAATATATGTCCATTGGCCACTCTTCACCGTCCTAAGATAGACCCATCCAAGATATATGCAAAGCCTGTCACTGATGAAGAGGCTAAGAATTTCTAGCTGTGATCAAAATAAGTGAGTATAATATGGTTGACTAGTTGCGAAAGATCCCACTCAAATCTCTTTATTCGAACTCTTGCTAACATCCCCTATACATCAAAAGTCTTTGATGAAGGTGCTGAGCGAAGTTCGAGTACCATAAATGATTGAGGCAGATGAGTAGGAGGAATTCGTGGGATCGATCATTCTCAAAGACTTGATTGCCTTTTCTGATGAAGAATTCCCTATTGAAGGTAGAGGACATAACAAAGCGTTTTATATATCTGTTAAACACAAGTCTTCTCATGTGTCTCATGTGCTCATTGACAACAAGCCCACTTTGAATATATGTTCGTTGGTCACTCTTCACCGTCTCAAGATAGACCTATCCAAGATACATGCTGCGAAGACTTTCGTGCGAGCCTAGTGATCGGGGAGATCCACCTTGATGTGTAAATAGGGCTGGTCGTTTTCAACATCCCCTTTCAAGTGATGGATATCCTTACTGCATTTAATTTTTTGCTAGGTCGTCCTTAGATACATACTGCTAGAGTAGTGCCATCAAGTCTACATCAAAGTGTGAAGTTCATGGTTAAAAGGAAGCTAGTAACTAGTTATGGCGAAGAAAACCATCGAATTTATCATGAGACGACTATTCCCTATGTCAAGCCAAATTTCAAGTTTGAATCAAGTTACCACTCATTTGAGTTGATGTTCATCATACATGCTTCTTGAGGTTCGTCACCACCCACTCTTGAGGTTTCAAATGCTGCCCTTATGGTAGAAGGGTGATGGTTGGAAATGGTTTTGTTCCTAGCCGTGGTCTTGGAGAAAGGCGTTAATGCATTTGGAACCCTATCGAAGCCCCCCGGAGGTCTCGTTCTGCTAGATTAGGGTACCATGGAAAATGTGGAGAAAGTTTTGGAAGGCAGGGTCAAGAAAGGCAAAACTTGCCACTTAAGCAAGGGTGAGGGAGGCAAAACTCGTTACCTCCCAACATTTGCGAGACGTTTCCTGGTCCTCCTAGAATGATGCAAGATGGAGTAGAAATGATGGACACCCTGGGACAACCAAGTGGCAAATTTGACAACTATGTGAAGTACTCGGCTTCCCCCATATTTTACATTACTCTTATGACATTATCCTAGATGGATGGGGTGGCATGGATGATCCGGCACCTCCAAAGACAGAGAACCCTAATGATGCACTGGAAGGAATCACAAGTCTGTTCGATGACCTCCTTATAAGGGCCATTGACGAAGGACTACCAGAAGGAATGGACCTAGCCCACAAGAGTAACTTGTTCATTACTTTTGCACATTCCCCTATGTGGGAATCTTTATTACTTTCTAAGAATTATTTTCAATTTCTTCTTTTTTGCTTTCTTTTTAGGGCTTGAATATTGCATTTACATTTAATAAATGTAATTAATTGATGGATTTCAATAAAATTACAAGGTTTTCTTTTTAGGGCATGATGAGGCACACTAAACTAGCTCGGTGATGATATCCAACCGATAAAAGAAAAGAAAAATCCAAGGAGAATTCTGAGGCCTGGGCTTCATCATGCTTTCTCGTGTCAAAATGTTTCAAAAAATGTTTCTGCAAAAGAGTTTAAAAAAAATAAAAGAAAAAATATATTTACCTTGTTTGCCTTTTTGATCCATCTATTTCTTGCAATCTTATGGCATGCAATGGTATGAGAACGGTTCAATCTAATGCATTAAGCATTGATAATGATGATCTCCAAGACTTAATCGAAGATTCCATTGAGGTGCAGTGTAGTTGGGAACAACATGAAAGAGCTAAGGCTCTTACATTTGAACAAATCGTCACTATTAATTTGGATGACATAGAAGAAGCCAATGAATTGAAAATTGGGGCAAATCTCCCGAAATATAAGGTTGAACACCTAATTCAGTTGCTGAAAGAATATCAGGATGTTTTCGCCCGGGTCTATGCTGACATGCTTAGTTTAGCCCCGTCAATCATTGAACATTGCTTGCCTACTAAGTCGGACATGCCACCTAAGAAATAGAGGCTGCGGAGAACTAAACTTGAGCTCTCAAAGAAGATAGAGGAATGAGTAATGAAACTTTTGAAAGTGGGATTCATTGAAGTCTCACAATACCCAGAATGGGTGGTTAACATCGTACTAGTGATGAAGAAAGAAGGTCGAGTCCGGGTTTGTGTTGATTATCAGGATTTGAACAAGGCCAGCTCGAAGGATGATTTCTCATTACAACATATAG
The DNA here is from genome assembly GCF_016545825.1 of Eucalyptus grandis. Classification (NCBI taxonomy): domain Eukaryota; kingdom Viridiplantae; phylum Streptophyta; class Magnoliopsida; order Myrtales; family Myrtaceae; genus Eucalyptus; species Eucalyptus grandis. The sequence goes on from NC_052618.1 coordinate 34,689,142, forward strand.
GTGTTCTTGTGGATAATACTGTTAGATTTGAACTGTTCTCATTTATGGATGGTTTTTCCGAGTACATTCAGATAAAGATGAAGGAGGAAGATAAAGAGAAAACTGCATTTATCACCCCGTGGGAAACCTTCCATTATAAGGTCATGCCATTCAGACTCAAGAATGCAGGGGCAACTTATTAGCGAGCTATGGTAGCACTATTTCATGATATGATGCATTAGGAGATTGAGGTTTATGTTGATGATATGATTGCAAAGACTTGATCTGGAAGAAGCCACATCGAAACCTTGAAGAAGTTGTTAGATCGACTCTGTGAGTTCAAGCTTCATCTAAATCCTGCTAAATGCGTGTTCAAAGCAACATATGGTAAATTACTCGGATTCATTGTGAGCAATAAAGAAATTGAGATAAACTTATATAAAGCCAAGGCCATATGCGAGTTGCGACCTCCGTCAACAGTAAAAGAAGTTCGAAGCCTTTTGGGGAGATTGAATTACATTGCTCAATTCATTTCCCAACTTTTTGAAACTACCAAGTCGTTCTTCAAGCTCTTAAAGAAGAATGCACAAGTCAATTGGAATGACGAGTGTCGAGAAGCGTTCGACAAGCTGAAGCAATACTTGATGAATCCATCAGTTCTTGTCCCGTCATTGCCAAGGCATCCTTTGATTTTCTACCTCACCATCCATAGTGAATCATTGGGCATAATGTTGGCTCAAGAAAGTCTCGTCAATAAAAAAAGAATGAGCTATTTATTACCTAAGTAAAAAATTCACTATATCAGAACCGAAATATTTTGATGTTGAAAAGACTTGTACTGCATTAGTGTGGGTATTACATAGATTTTGACAGTACACACTACATTACCAAACGTTTCTCGTGACCGAGAACAATCCAATCAAGTAATTACTTGATTGGCTAGCTTTGGTAGGTAAGTTGGCTAAATGGCAAATTTTAATTTCAGAATTTGATGTGCAATTTATTCCACAAAAGTCAGTTAAGGGTTAAGTGATTGTTGATATATTGACCGAGAATCCAAGAGTCTCAAATAATGATGACCATTCCTTGGATGACTGCATCTTGTATGTAAGTGAAGATTCATGGATCATGTTATTTGATGGAGCCATAAACTTGTTTGGTTCTGGTACTACAGTAGTTCTGATATCCCTAGATGGACAACACCATCCATTAGTTGCAAAATTGATATTTTCATGCAATAACAATGTAGCCGAGTATGAAGCTTGTATCCTTGGGCTTTAAGCTGCAATCGAGATGGGAGTGGCTAAGTTAAAGGTGTTTAGAGATTCTGCACTAATTTTACTTTAGACCATAGGTGAATGGAAGACTAAGGATGCCAAATTGCTCCTGTATCACGAGTATCTAGAAGATTTGGTGAAGGAATTCAATGAAGTTTCATTTGAATACTTATCGAGATCTTATAATCAATTCGATGATGCACTTGTAGCTTTGTCATCTATGTTGAAAGTCATTGACAGATTAGAAGTTGAACCATTGAAAATAGAAGTTTTGCTAAAATCGGCTTATTGTATGATCGTGATTGAAGAACTTGATGGAAAGCATTTAAAAACAGGAATTCCTCGAAGGAAGTACTCTGGCTGATAAGAAATACACCATGAAGATGACCTCAAAATTTTTCATAAGTGGTGAGAATTTATACAAGAGGTCTTATTATTCAGTCTTGTTGCGGTGTGTAGACGCAGCCAAAGCCACTCAAATCATGCAAGAAGTGCACGAAGGAGTATGTGGCCCACATATGAATAGACACATTTTAGCTAAGAAGATTATGGGATTATGCTACCACTAGCTCGCACTAGAAAGTGACTGTATCCAATATGTTCAAAGTTGTCACCGATGCCAAATTCATGGAGATAAGATAAATGTTCTTCCAACTGAGCTACACCAGTTTTCGAGCCATGGCCCTTTTTAATGTGGGGGATTGATGTGATTGGCCCAATAAATCCTAAATATTCAAATGGGCATCGGTTCTTCTTGGTGGCGATAGATTATTTCTCCAAGTGGAATGAAGCTACATCTTTTGCAAATGTCACCATTCGCAATGTTACAAAGTTCATCAGGCGTGCCATAATTGCTTGATATGGTGTCACTGAAGCAATTGTCACTGATAACGAGACAAATTTGAACAACAAAGTTGTTGATGAATTGTTTAGTGAGTTCAAGATTAACCAATTGAATTCGTCACCTTACCGCCACAAATGAATGGAGCTGTTGAGGTGGCCAACAAGAACATTAAGAAGATATTGACTAAAATAGTTGAGAATTATTGAGATTGGCATGATAGGTTACTCTTCGCACTAATGGTGTACCGAACGTCAATTCACACTTCTACTAGGGCAACCCATTTTGCTCTGGTGTACGGTATGGAAGCAGTTCTACCCGTGGAAGCATAAATTCTTTTTTTTTTTTTTATAGAGTTTTATCCCAAATGGAGTTGTTTGAGGCAAGATGGTCAAAACAAAGATTTGAACAGTTGAACCTGATTGATGAGAAAAGACTTAAAGCTCTTTGTCATGGCCAAACTTATTAATAGAGAGTGGCTATGTCCTTCAACTAGAAGGTACATCCAAGATATTTCGAGGTGAATGACCTAGTCTTAAGGAAGCTATTGTCAATTTTTTTTTGGATTCTAGGGGCAAGTTTGCTCTAAATTACAGTGGTCCATATGTAGTGAAGAAGATATTCCTAGGAGGCGCCTTGATCCTAGCAGAAATGGATGGTCGTAAGTTTTCTAATCGTGTTAACTTTGATGCTATCAAGAAGTGTTATTCATGATAGAATTTGCTATGTTACGTCTTGAATCGCAAGCATTTTTATGATGAATAAATTGCCTCAATGAGATGTAAATTGAATTGTTCAAATTTGTTGCAAATCTTACATGACCATGGTTTCCCCAATGAATTGTGTGAGGTAAATTGAATGTGTCAAATGTGATACTTTGGAATGATGAAAGACAAGCCTTATTCCATACACTGTTTCATACATTAATCACCAATGAGTTGTGTGGAGAAATTCCATACCCACAAGGAAAAAGGGTTATCTTGTAAAGGGTACATCAATTGAAGTAATGAGAGGCAGTTTCTTTTGCTATCCCAAACACTACAGGTATATCCATTGTTTAGCCCTTTTGAGCCCACATATGTAAAATAACTTTAAATTATCCCTACTAAGAACTACCCTATATTGGGGCAAACTAGAGGTAAATTGGTAGGGATTTTATTGCTCACACTTGCATCAATCTTCGAGTATTACTATTATAGTGCAATTTATGCGGTAATTTAAGTGCTTTAGGATGATGAAGAGCGGTTCTTTTTTTTTATCCTACACAGTTTTGCCCATTGCATAGCCCATTTGAGCTTGTGAATTCATTTCATATTGAATCCAGTTGGTAATCATCCCCTACACTAGGGCAAGGCAAAAGTCACCCCAAATTCAAGTAGCATGATCCGGAGCGCTGATAGAAGACAAAAGAGTACAGATGTAGAATCATTTTGTAAAAGAAACCAAAAGGTGGACAATAGTCTTAAAAAGTTAATAGAACTTGAGGCATGAAAAAGTAGTGTGCCTCATAAAAGCAAGGCCAATGCCTATCCAAAAATGAGTCAAGTTTGGTTGTAGAAAGTTGTATCCCCAGTGAGGCGGTACTCAAAGAACTCAAATGCCAATGTGTTACAATCAATGGAGCTTTGATATGAAGAAAATCCTTGATGGTGAAGAAGAAGATTGGTGGTAATGTCAAGATGATCACCAACTCTGATCCCCCTAAACACATTTTGAGCCTAATATTCCTTTCGTTTCTCACAAATGAACCGAGCATGTATTACATCCCTTGCAAAGTCTTTTTAGATTACGGCACTTGAATTAACGTAAGAGTTCATATGTTCAAAAGTATCGCTCGAAGAAGTGCAAGTAAGATAATTTATATCTCATTTTATATGTTTCTTGACTAGTAAACCCAAAGATGATTGCGGAATCTCATTCTTTTAATAGCCTTGACTCAAAGAGTCCCCTTTGTTAAGCTGTTGACCAAACTCACATTACTGTCCCCGTTAAAGACCTCTAAGATTGGTAATGTCATATCACTTGCGAGATTGCTCAGACCCTTGTTTGGCATGATAATAGTGAGATAGAGTGATTGTCAAATTCATGCATCAATGGTCAAGACGAAATATCCTTTTTAATAAGGATGAGTGAACAGTCCTTTTAGACTGAAAGATTCCTCATTTGACACATCCATGACACTCATGTCTTCGGAATGGAATATTCTTTTGAAATTCTTCCCAATGTAAATTAGGTGATGCAAGATTGATGGAAATTATCACGCATGAACCTCACTTGAATTAATGCATATGTTGTCTATGACCACAAATGCATGTTACCTCTCCAATGACTAGGCTTTACAGGAGGCATATCCCAAAGGATCAGAGATATTACCAGATAAGTATATCTCTATCCATACCTTAAATACTTGTCATTGTGCAGGTATTCCCTCTTAAGTACACCGACGCTCGACTTGATTGCGTTGTCCCCAAAGTTTTTCTCTAGATTCAGTCTGTTTAAGGTGACCGAAGAAAGGTTCAGGTCCTAGACAATATTTATTGCTCTAACAAGCGATCATAGAAAGGTTTAAGTCCTAGAAAAACAATTTCTCGTTCAGACGACTATAGAAAGGTACCAGTCTTGGAAAAGTAATTTTTTTCCGTTAAGGCGATCGAAGAAAGGTTCGGATCCTAGACAGTCAAATACTGTCATACTTCGCAACCTTAGAAAGGTACGGGTCCTAGAAAAACAGATTTCTTACAAAACCTTGTTACTATTCTGGGCGACCATAGAAAGATACATGTTGGGCATGTAACACCAATTATCTTGAATTGCTCTACCTCCCAAAAGGTAAGTCATTCCATATAGGTTCCTTTATTGCTTGCATTTGCATTTTTATGCATCATATAAATTGCATTTTAAAATGGGATTCATTTTCCAACAACAAATCATTTATTGCATGTGTATAGTCAAAATTTAGGTCTCAATTTGTCTTTGAAGGCAACCTCTACAAGCTCACTTTCAAAGAAAGGGGCAGCTGTTGATATCTAAATTTTGACAATCCGATTATTCACTTATTGCATTAAAAATTAGGAATTAATTTATTGCATTTGCATTGGACTAGTGATAGATGTGTTTGACTAGATGGTTCCAAACTTAAATTAGATGAGTTGGATTAAGCTTGTGGTGAGAGGAAATTGGCCCAAGCGTGCTATTCTTTGATGATTGAAAATTGACTTATGAGGAATGACGATTTGCTATTCTTTTATATATTCATGTAATATACACACTGAGAGATATATTTCACAGTAGAATGGAGGATTTCGGAAGAAATATTGAAATAATAAGAGGGAATATTGTACATTAGAGGAATATATTTGGTGATACTAAAAAAGTATCAACACAGGAAAGAAATGGGTGAGTAGAAGAGAAAGTGGACAATGACAGAAACCAACAGCCACAATTAAATAAGAAATCTGCATGCAATTGGTCTATGAGGGAAACAAAATATAAGAAAGGAAATGTAGCTTGCTCGTGCAATATTGGAGAGAGGAAAGAAATTTTTTTTCCTTGGTGGGCCTCTTTATTTTGCATATAAAAAGGGAGTCTCTCTTCTTGTCCAAGGGGTAAGCTAATTTTTTCTCGGAGCACATAATGTAGACACAATGAGAGAAAAGAAATTAGAGAGAGACGCAATAGAGACGAGGTGGCTACCATCGTGAGAAAAGTCTTCTATTCTTCTCGTAGGTTCTAAAACTCTGCAAGATGAAGACACGAAGATGAGCAACAATCGTCCATAAGCGAAAGGAAGAAAAAGACAATAGATTAGGTGCTCAGAGAGGAGTCTGCACACTTTCGACGCTTCACCAACGAGCTGCCTAAACTTGGCCCGACGTCCCCAATATTACTCATCAATTCAACGAAAGACGACAAAAGAAGAGGAAGAGAAATCCAGACGTAGAATAGCTTCAACGTCGCGTAGGAACCAGGCCTTCCACTCCAAATTTCCTCCTGCCATCGTTGATGGTCGCCCACAACACGTCTAGTTGGTCCAGCGAACATCAGCAACTCCGGATCTTCAACACCGTGAGCCATCACCGTGATCCATGAAGCCACCAATTCGAGCCCTGCTGTGATCTCTTTCCTGTTCGCTTGTGAGTCGCAAAGACCCAGGTCCCACCGTGCCATCGCATCAAGCTCGTGATCGAGTATTGTCGGCTACCAGCATCGCGTCCGTGACTCACGCCGTACCCCAAACCATTATCTCTCCATGACTCATTGCTGATTGCTGTCCCGCTTCGAGGAGCCGGTTGCGATCCCAGTCTAATTACGTTTGGTCCAAATTTGGAAAGAATATCCTCAAATTAGGTAAGATGCACTCTCTAGTATATTTGCATATTTTACTGCCTAATATATGTCTATTAATATCTAACATGCATATCTATGAGTGATAGACATATCTCCCAATTAGGATTTATTTCATAATTCGCAACCGCATATAATCTTTGATTCCACCTATAAGGCTTTAGGTTGAATTATTGATTCCACAGGAATCTTTAAAATTGATATTTTGATCTTCAAAGCTTAAGATCAACTTGTCGATTTTATTCGCAAAATTTCAAGTTAGTTGGCTATTATTTCCTTATTCACATTGATTGGATGATGTATGATCTTGAGTGATTTGGTGCTTATCTTACTTTAATTGCTTTATTTATCCCAAAAATACAAAAAAAATAAAATTTGCATTTGCATATCATGTAGATTAAAATTGATTTCCTAGATAAAATTGCACGATAGAATTGTTAGATACATTTCTAATTATATTAGAATGCATGTTTAGATGATATCTAGGTTAGATAATATTTTGGAATTAAATTACATGTCGAGATAAATTTCTAAGTTAAGATAGGATTCACATTAGTCTATTTCCTAACTTAAAATAGATAATATCTCACTTTAGTTAGATTTTTATTGTAAGTAATTTTTTAGTTACAAATTTTTTATATAAAAAATACAATAATATCATGTGCATGTTGAATAGAATTAGGCTCATGAAATGCATGTTATTTAGTAATTATTGCTAGGTCCATTTAGTTAGAAATTATCCGTCATTAAAATTATGCCATTTACTTAAATGACATGACATATAGCTTAGACTTCATTAAACAAGAGAAAATCCTAAAAAAATTGAGTTATTGGGTATTAATTAGAAATCATATATAAGATTATTGATGAGAATCTGACCTAACATTGTAGATGCTTTCGTTGCTGCAAGGTAAGTCTCATAATTTATTTATCACTTTCTTGGGTGTTAAATTGATGGTTTGCACACCCGCATGATTACCTCATATGTTAGAAAAGTAAATTCAAATAAATCCAAATTGCTTGCAAAGATATTTTTCTTGAAAATAAAAAGAACGACACCAAAATGGCATTAGAGAAATCTAGAATAATTAAGTCCCCGTGCTCAAAATCTCTTGTTCATAAGAGTAAAATAATTCTCTCGTTATTTTACTTAAGTTTCTAATCGATCCACCAAAGAATAGATTAGTGGCAACTCCTATTTAATAATCTTGTTTATGCTAAATACTTAAACTTAAGTCGTGAATTGGTACGAACTTAGGAGAACCCGAGCTAAGTTTAGACTTAATAGTTCATTAGCCAAATCTTTGGTGGTGCACTCGAGGTTAGGTCGCAACGTAGGCAAGAACACCTCCTCAGTCACAAGAGTGAGAAATGACGGAACCAGATAATCCTACATAATCCTCCCATGATTATTATGCTCAAGCATCCTATGACCTATGGAGAGGGCCTCTCTTTCAAGAACTCTATGATGAAGGACCTTTATCCTTATCATTTGGAATGGACCCCAACATAGCCTCCCATCATGCTCAAACAACAAATTGACCCTAGCCAATTTTGCTTGGAAGAATGAATCAAGACAATGTTCCAAGGCTCTCTGGGACTTGTGAAGAAGAATTTGCCTCAAGTAGTCTAAGCATATGGAATATCACAAAGATAATCCACTCACAACACCTATAATCCTCCAACTTTTGATGATGGACTTAAAGGCCTTAAGCAATGCTACATGGAAGAACAACTTGCATGACATAGCTCTGATGATTCAAACTATGACTATAACTTCTAAGGTGAAAGATAGGATTATAATAAAAGAAACTATAGGACCGGTCATTGTAACAAAGTACTGTAGCAATAGGTTATGGAAATTACTATTTATAGTCACTGTTCATATCACTTAGAATACTTTCATGACTGGAATTCTCGAAACCTATGTATTTTCAAGACCTGTGAGTATGGTCTTTACTTTTTATGACCTCTTAATGCCTATAAAAAGCAAATATGATGTAATGTATTGGGTAGAGTCTCTTGAAGTAAAGTGTGTGCTTATAAAAATTCTCTTTATCTTTCTAAAGACTTCTTCTCCAGCTTAGTAGGATTCTTTGAGAAATGTAACTTGACTTTTAGGTCTCCAACAAACCAGCCAGACAAAGCTTTTTAATAGATACAAGGTTTCTAACCTCAACTTGCCTAAGGGGTCCATAAGACCCCTCACATTACAAAAACCGAAGAACATAAATAAATATATATTTAGATATAAAGAAATTAGCCGAGCTGAAAGAAGAGCGGAGGCCTACCTCCGCTTATATGGCTTCTTCGGTCGATTGGCCATCGGAACCGCTGTAGCCTCAGATGAAAGAGGAGTTGGATCAAGAGCAACAAGCTTCTCCTGGATAGTCTCCACCATCCTTGAAGAGGGAGGGGCTCTCGGGAAGGCATAAGTGAGAGCAAATCATCCTCAGAGTAGTTATCTGAGACTTCTAATTCCCTAGCAGCCCCAAGCAAACCGAAGTTAGAGGCTTCGGCTTGATCCAACACCTTCTCAGGAGTGGCGGGAATCTTCGAAACTGAGTTGGGGTCCTCAATAAGGCGAGGAGGGTGGGATACCAACTTCGACCCCTTGACACTCCTCAATGCCTTGCATGCTGTGGTAAGGGGCAATATCCTTCTTCGAGGTGGACTCCTTGAGGAAAGGTAGGCTTCCCCTTTCGGAGGAGGAGAGCAAACAGGAAGAGGAGCCTTCATTCGGTGCCTTTTTCTTCTTCCCTTTAACCTCATACTAGCGAAGTTGCAGTTCCTCAGGGTTTCTAACAACAACTGAGGCAAGTTCACTGGAGGGCTGAAGGGCGGGTTTGGATGCCTGAACAAGGGTAGTAGGTTCGGTGGAGGGCCGAGGTGGTCTCCCCACTTCTTCTTCAACCGCCACAGCAGCTAGAGTCTCGTTTCTATGCCCGAATGTACCACAGGAGGGGCATTCAACAGGTTTCCATTCAAAATCAATTGCAATCAAGCGTATAATCCTATTAAAAACAACATCCACGGAGGAACACCTTGGTTGATTTGCATAGATTTCAATACAAAAATCTCGCAAAGGAGAGCATCTTCTCTTACTCCGTGCGTTGGTCAACATAGAGAGGTTTACCAACGGCACTAGCAATTCCCCCAATAGCTGGAGCCGACCATAGATCAAGCGGAAGGTTTTTCAACCTAATCCACACCAGAACGGCGGTTTGCTTATCCTTCTTCAAGTCCAAGAGGGGTTGTCATTGCTACAAAATGAGGGGAATCCTTGCAACCGTGAGAGGTCCATCTTCAAGGATCTTTCTTCAGAACTCCGGGTTCGAGATGTGGAAGAAAAAGAATCATTGATTATTCGGCATAACCTCCACTAACTTCGAGCCCCATGTTCACACCAAGGCTTGTTCGGTGAGTTAGAAGGGAAGTTTCTTCCCAACATAATAGCCAATAAGGCATTCGCGCCGCTTCGAATCAAATGCCTCCAATACTTCCTCCGTAAGGTGAACAACGGGCTTATTCTCCACAAAAGTGGGGGGGGATAGTAGACAAGGTCGTAACCTTTGGAAGCGAGCTTGGCCACATTTGCCCAAGTGCGAGTGGGGGATGCCTTTTGGTTCCCAAGATCACGGACAGGTCCATTCGGTCTCCTGGAAGAGGACCGCGCTTGGCTTCGCCTTCTAGAATGACCAGCACGGGGAGGGGCTGTAGCAGGGCCTTAGCGCTTACCTATTCGATCAGCTTGGTCAACCTTGGAAGGGCCGAACAGAGTAGGGACAAAGGGGTTCCGGCCCTAAGATGTTGCCGTAGAAGGCTAAGCCTCGCGAGACATACCAGCCATGCCAATCGTGGTTAAGGCCATTTCATAAATACCTTGAATGCAATCTAACGATCACAACAAAAAAGCCATACGGTGTAGAACGGAGTACCTAGGAGACTTTAACGGCACCAAGGAGAGAGAGAAGCTGGTTGCTCTTGATCTAAGAAGGCCAACAGACCATTGAGTAGGCTGCACTAGCTAGCTTGACTCGCAAGAAGAACAGCAGAAGCCCATTCGTGGAAACTCGAGACATAAGACCAAAACAAGGGAAGGAATGAGTAAAGCTTCGAGAGCGGTAGAAAGGAGACCAGGCCTACTAATCTTCGAAGCCTCTACCCCTCAAGAATCAAAGCCCACGGTCGAATCAACAGAAGGCGAGATAACTCTGTTTGCGAGCCCTTAAGCCTCGAACCTAGGATTGTGGGTTGAGAGAGGAGGAATGGCTTGGAGGAATAGTGAAGGAGCTATAGGCAACCCTACCCTCCAATGCACGGCCCAAGAACCAGCCGAGACCCCGCTCCATGCAAGCAAGCAAACCCGGACGAGCCGCCGCACACGCCACCTAAGGATTGCGAGATTTGGAGCTATAGGCGAAACTAGACAAATTTGTTTGGTGGAGATGAAGAGGCAGGTGAGAGGAACCTACCCTCCAAATTTCAACCAAAACGGATGGCTATAACTCTAGGAATGAGCAACACACTAGCCGAATGAACAGTACCAGCGAGAACCCAGTAGAGAGGAACCACGTGAACAGTACCTGCGAAAGGACAAAATTGGCTTTTTGGAATATGTTCACTACCCACATATTTTCGGCATTCTCAAAACGCGTAAACTCTCGCATAACATCATTGTCCATGCTACTCAGTAATGTGAAGCGAGTAACTGAGTTTTTCCTTTTCCAAGCAGCAAATGCATTCTTATCTCTCTCATGTTGTGCAGTATTTCTATCCTAGGTTCTTCCATAACTTGGTTAAGAACTTCTAGTGCTTATTGTTTTTTCTAGCACATATTGAATTTTCATATTCTATATCTCATAATTCTCACCATTCAATTTATCTCATTTGTTCAGTTTAGCCACTATATTCTTCGAAGCTGAAGCCATTATATCTGAACATTTCAGATATATTTGCATGAATTATTAATGCCTAACATTTATGTATCTATTTTGCATCAATTAATCATATTAATGAATAATTTTCAATAAGGTCTCAAAGTCGAAAAGTCACTTTGTCTTCAATCATCATCCAAAATTCCTAACTTGAAATTATCATTAATATAATCATCTATGTAAAAATAAGTTCTCCAAAGTCACTAAAACTTTCTTGAACTTCCTACGAATAATGCAAATAAGATTGAACTTTCATTAACTAAACATACCATTTACACAAAGTAACGTGTCTAGTAAAAAGATATCAACATCAACATGGAAAGAGATATTTACACCTAAGATATCTAAAACCAACCTAAGAAAAATAATAAATAAATAAATTCAATGATACTCAGCTATCTCATAAATAGGGAAAGACTTTTCAAATTTCTTAGAAAATTCCTCTGAAAATTTTACGGTCATGTTGGGAACCATGAAAAGATCCTTGGAGATCCCTTATGTCTCCTCCATGGTGCATTCATTTTGTACCAAGTTACATTCATCCTGCGGGATGAAGTCTTGGCTACCTCAATCCTATAGTATTCTCTCGGAAAATTTATTGTATGTTTTTTTATAAGCCGGAACAATGCCCTCCTATACGCTATCTAACATTACTTGCAATTCACATGGAAGAGTGTTCATTAGGAACGACACATTTTCAAAATCCAGTATAGGGTAACCATTCTAGATGATTTCTTATATCATCTTGTTGACCTTGGCCATATATGTCACTATATCATCGCCATTCCACCGATAATTAGTTAATTTCGCTCTTATCCCTTCAACTTTTGCATTATGTTCATCCATTTGTACGAATATAAGCATGCTTACAAAACACAACATTGTTCCTGCAACAATTGCATAACAAAAAAATAATAATAATGGATTACATATAATCTATAATACAATTCATCAGCATTTTTTTTAGGTCAATGGTCAACGCATGTAAAAGGTTGGGTCAACGGTCAACAATGGAGGCCAATGTAGGTCAAGGGGTTAGCAGGGTTGAGTCAACGAGTCAATCAGGTTGGGTTGGCCGTGGGGCCAAACCGCAATTTTACGGAAAGTGGTAGGGGCAAAAAGGTAATTATCCATGCAAGTGTGTGCCACGCACGTGCCAGTAGTTGCTATACATGTGTCTACAGTCTGCATGTATGTGTTGAGCACATGCTTGGGGGAGTCCCTTGTGTGTGCCATGGATGCGCCGATGACTGTCCCTTCCGGCCACGCGTGCAGGAGCATTCGACGATGTGTTGCCACTCGTTTTTCTCATCTCAAAAAGAACTACGACACTTCCAAAATAAATTTTTAATGCACAGAACATCGAGAAATGACCCTGAATAGTATGGTCGGGTTTCAGTTTTTTGTATTGGAGCATTCGTCGGTGTCATTTTGCGATTTCTAGCCAACAATTCATTTATTAAACATGTTTAACAATCAGGAAACACGAACACATGCTCTGATAATAATGATGGAAATTAATTCCAAAATTCTAAACTTAAACTATCAAGTAACGTCAAAACCGCATACAAAAACAGGCCTAGGAATACCTTTTATCACTAATTGGAAAGTACATCACGCAATGGAACGTGCCTTCTTTTTCACAGATTAAATGGACCTATTGCAGCATCTTGAGAGAGATCGAGTGCAAACAATTTTCTTCACAAGAAGAGGGCCTTTTTGTTCTTCTTCTTTTCCTTTATAATACACAATTCTATAGTTCCCCATTTAGAAAGAAACACGTTCTTCTCTTTTAAAGAAGTCACCCTCAAAATAATTGCCTTGACGATTATTTTCTTTAAATTGTGGGCTATGGGCTATTGAGTTATGGGCTGGGTTAGCCTAACATGAGTAGCCCAATAACAATAAAACCCATCAATAATGCAAACCCTAACCAACACTACTTCTACTGCTCAATTCCCCTCCAGCGATCACCATAAAGCGGAATTAACTTAGGGCTTTCGTTGCCCATGGTGGTGCGATCGTACCGGTCCGAAACCAGGCTGTGGGTTGCCCGATTTTGGCCGGAATCACCAATCTCTCTCTCGCCCATATATAGCCCCAATTTTTAATTCAATCAAAAACCCCACGAAAAATCATCAAGGCAAAGATATGAATAGCTTGGATACCAAATGTTTGGGAACTAAAAGGATTGAAGAACCCGATTATTCATGAATGAACAAAACTCATGTGTAATCTAGATCGAAAGTGGTAATGTGAAGAATTTTGTGCTAACCTTCGCCGTTGATGAAGTTTGATTGATAACTTGAATTGTCGAATGTCGAATAGTCGGTGAAAGGGTATTTCTAGCCAATCGCCCTCTTAAACACAATGGTGTGCTTTTAGATCATTAGATAGTTTGGCTTAGACCTGTATATATCCCCATTCGCGTACCTTCATATAATGTCTTCCAGCAAGATGCTATCGTGCCCTTTGGGCAATCACTATACAGTGGGTAGTTATCGTGCAACTTAAATTGAACAATAAACGTTAACGAAAGTAACTGAATGTGAGAATAATAAACTAAATGTGGATTGCGTTATTGATATTATAACACTTGCTACTATTTTGGTAAACTGGTTTCCTTGATTGATCAATCAAGTGAACTTCGAGGGGGACTGACCCCGCAAAGCTTGAATCTACCGGTAATATACAATAAGAACCGAACTGATTTCCGAAGCTTGATAACAACTGAAAGATGTTTCGTGGGCTCATCCAAGAAAAGTTCGCTTATTCCATGACACACATCTCTACATATGTTTGACATTGTTTTCACTCGAGTTAAGGGTTAACTGGATTGCATGAGGGTTGATATCCATCTGTTCTTTACTGAAACTAGGATGTTGAAATATTCTCCTTTATGTAGTTTCATGTACTGTGAAACTTTGCTAGCAAACCTCTCAAACAAGCCATCCATGACTTCTTCTCCGAAATGTGTTGTTAGGATGGACTCTGAGACCGCTCTAACGGTTGCTGCCGCATATTTGCCCCTCATTTGTAAATCGCCGTCACCCATTTCGGCGTCCCAGGTGACTTTAAATGTTTCGAACCTAGTGATGTCAAATGAGCCCTCCTTTTGAATCACATATCTAACTTCTTCAGGAGTAGGTAGGTAAAAGGGCATGTTGCAATCATCTAGTTTTTCCTCTTCGATTATTCCCTTTAAGCACAAGACCAAAAAATTGGTGGTGAGAAGAAAGCGATGATAAATCGGAGCACTGCACATAAAACAATTATTACAGAACAGTAGACAGAACTAAAAAAAACTATTTATACTAGACTACCGTTATCCTGTGGAAATTGGAGTGTCAATTTACCAAACCACGTGGGGAGTTACCATTCATAACTAAGTAATGAAAATTTTATGAGCTTCCTTTTACCGGCAATTGTTTGAAGCAGAGAGTCATTTGGGCCACACCAATCAAACAGTCTTATGCGAAATAATTCACACAATGCATTCGACGGGCACGCACGCAGGCACGCACTAGCGCGGAAGCACACGGAGATTGTAGAGAGTAAAACCTCTTGGACCATATCGCTTATTGTCATTCCTAGCAATTCCCATATATTAGAGACTTGATCCTCGGACAAATTGATACTCGCATCTCTTCCGATCATTGTGAACATCATACGACCTCCAAGGACTAGCTCTTCCGAACGAGACTTGAGGAACACAGTCATGTCCCTGTTGAAAAGGTCCAAGTATGCCTCGTACACGCTCTTCGGGGTTATCCTTGCCAGATAAATATGGCCTTTGTTTAAGGGCGATCCGAACTCACTAACGAGGTTGGCGGGCACCTGATAAGGTGCACAAGTAACATAATTTGCATGAAGCAAATAAAGAAGAGCAAACAAATCAATCTAAAGTGAATTCATACTAACTAACCTGAGAGCGCCAGTGGACACTATATGAAGAATGTATGAAATGAAGAGAATGGTCGGGAACAACCTCCCATAAAAATTCCCGGGCATTGCCGCTATGAAACAAGGTCCGAAATCTCCTCCCTTCTCTCTCCTCAGCTCCTCGTAAAAGCTCGGGATTGATCTGATTAAGTTGTTGAAATCGTTATGGAAGAGATCGTTTAGGAAAATCTGAAACGTGGGTTCCGTCTTATTTAGTTTCTTTCGTATGGCATCGATGGAATCGATCATTTCTCTCAAAAACAGCAGTGCGTTGGGACCTGAAGAGCATCCCAAATCTGCCGATTTCAAGCATTCAGGAAGCTATCTAGATAGAGCTCTCTAAGGGTTTCTTGCAGTGCTGGCATTGCTCGGGACATAACCTGTTTCTGTATTTGTGCGTATGGACATCAAGTCAGTTACAGCATTGAAAACAATAACATGCATGATTTTGAATCTTCGATTTTCATTTTGCACTTAAACCAGACTCTTGCAAGGTTTATGAATTAAAAAGCAACCACTTGCAAGTGTGTTATATAAATCGCTTTCGATTGAAATGATTAGGAATGTGACATAGGCTCAAACTTTGGAATGGGCTCGGGCGTGTTCTGCTGTCTTTGAGGTGATCACAAGGAATTTCATGAAACGATGCGAATGTCGAGTAAGGTAGGCCATAGCGGTTCAGTCCACAACATGTGGACTGCCAAGCCGAATGCGTTAGATGTGCTGAAGTCTGTGCGTTTTGCCTTAAGGTCAAAAAAGAGTTGAGTTTGGATTTACTGGTGCGAAAGACGCATAAAGTGGAAGTTGACCTGGTACGGTAGGCTCAGACAACACCAGATTAATCTCTCGCCAACCCGAATCAACAAGGACCTAAATCTTCTCCATCTGTGCTCAGCCTTTGCCGTCATCGCAACGCCTCTGACCACCACAGCCAAAGATGACAACCGCGAGCGCAACTGCCAAGCCGAATGACGACCCCTCTCCAGTAGGGTCTCTCTCTCTCTCTCTCTCTCTAAGCATGACGGCATGGGTATTGGGCTAGTCACCTTGCCGAAGCTCGACGTGTATTGAGTTCCATCTCCTCAATAGCCGTGAGCCTCTAAATCTTAAGGGGCCAAGCCTCCAGGTCTGGAGGCTGGGCACCGCCTCCACAATCATAAAGGTCTCGATGGTGATGCCAAACTTGCTGAGACCATGACAGCAGTGGAGGCCAGAACTTGCAAGGCCATATGGGCTGGGGAGGGAGCCAGTCAAGAAGCAATTTAGACGGCGCCAGCAAGCGTGATGGCAAGCTAGTTGCACCGATCTGGGTGAGGCGTCGGCAGTACGATACGAGGGTAGAGAGAGAGAGAGAGAGAGAGTGAGTGACCTGGACGAAGGAATTCTGGGCATAACTAGCTCTTCCTTCTCCTCCATTCATGCAAAGACTCTGATCCATGGTTTGACGAATGGCTACTTTCACTTTCAGTACTCTGATCTTAGCTTCGTTTATCGTTTCCCTGCCCGAACCTTCATATGGACTTTAGAAGTAGATTCATAATGGAAAAAGCTTAGCTGTCCGTGATCCGTCAACCACGGATCTAGGATGGGTTTCCATCTTGGACAATATATATTTTTTTATTTTTATGTTTGAGGAGTTTTATTTAATATCTTAAATTTGTCAAATTTAAGTTCTCATGTCCTCCTTCTTCAACGACTAGCGCTTGAAAGGTTGGCCTCCTCAACCGGTTCCATTTTTACTCCTTTTTTTTTTTCCGAGATTTGTATTATTCTTTATTGCAATCTCAAATTTAGAAACAAATCAAAGAAATAATATTCACACAATAAAAAACAAATCCTACAATATTATTCAAATAATAAGAAATATATGAATAATTCAGTTGCAACTTTTAAAATAGTGTAAATTATTCTCGGCCAAAGAAAAATAGTGTAGATATTGCTCCCAAATAAAAAAAGAAACTTAGGTGCGCATGGAAACACTTCGCTTTTCTTTTTTTCTTTTGGAAACAGAAACAAAAAAAAGTGTTTTACATTCCTAAGTTTACGGACAAAAAACGCGTTTGGTAAGTATAAAAAAAACTGCTTCTTGGAATAAAAAAACAAAACATGTTTGGAATCGCAAATTTCTGTTCTAGAATAAAAAAAGAACGAAACACGTTTGGTAAACGACAAAAAAATTTCTGTTTTTTTTTATTATTATTTTTTTTAAATTTTTTTTTAATAAAATTTAAAATTGATATTGAATTCTCATTCTTATGAAATGCTCATTAATTTTATTTTGTTCATGGTTAGTGAAGACAAATATTTTTAGCATGATCATATGGCATATTTCGTAGAAAATGTTGTAATTAAAGTTTGTATCAAATTTTTTCAAGTACATTTTTTTTTTATTTTTTAGTTTTAAAGCATATAAACTTGATATTGATTTCTTTTACCAAAAAAAAAAATTGATATTGATTTCTCATTCTCATTAAATGCTTATAAATTTAATTTTTTAAAAATGGGGTGTGAAATGAAAAATATTTTCAACATGCTCATATATGCGCCCTTAAACGAAAATTTCATACATCTCAACATAAACTAGTTACCTTTTTTTTTTAGTTTTCAAGGCAACGCAGCCAATCGAATAATTGTTCTTTTTTGCTTTTACTCAAGTAAAAATATTCGCTGCCAACTAGTTTTCTGAAATTTCATTTGTTTAGTTGGCTAAAAATGATTATGGTCAAAGATACATGTATACTCAATGTTAAAAAAATAAATTTTCTAACTTGAAAATGGACATTTTCTTGAAAAATTATTTCAAAAAAAATTATTTTCTTTAATCATGAAATTGTTCTTGAAACATACGCCGCCTTGAGTTGCTTCACGAGATGCGCAATGTGGCTGTTGCGACAGCGATTAGCAACAATATGGGATTATTCACAGTGCTCCACGGAATGCCATAGTGCAGGGCCCATCAGACCTCATGGTATTGGCGCAATACAAGGCTTTATACATGGCTCAAATCATTAAGAATCCTTAACGCATTGGAGCAAAGATTGGAAAAAGCTACCAAGTCAATCTTTAATCGCCTACTCTTTTGGCCTCCTTTTGCTCATCCAAACCTGCATCCAATTGCAGCTGTCGTTCCTCGAGATCTGTCGAATGCTCCGTCGAAATCACTATAGTACTTGACCGAAAAGACTCTTGTGTGCACTTTCGAGCTGATCGACGGGTAACGAGCATCACCAAAGAGCCCTTTTATGGACTTCGACTGGAAGGTCCTCCACAGAGTAATGGTTGTACGCTAAATGCCGGGATAGTGCGTATGCCCAGGGATCATAAAAAGTCCATTGGAAGGTCCAAGTCGTCCTGATTTTCCCTCGATTTAGGACGGGATCTCCTGCGCCGGAATTCTCTTCTCGTGCAGCGATCATTAGCTAATCTATCTTCTTCAAGATCATAATATTCTTCCACTTCGTTGAAGGATTTCCCAACGTTCTGGGCACCCCACCAACCCTGGCACATGAGATGAAAGTTGCTAAGTAGGGGGAATGTGCATAAGATTGAAACAAAGGGGAAATGGACCAAAAAGCAAGTTGAAAGGTTGATGTCAGAGATGCTCTAGAGACCATGAAGATTGGTTTTTGTCACTCTGACGTACCTTTGTTAGCCTCTGTAAGCGTGCTGCTGCAGCTTCATGCACATCCTCAACAAACAAAGCATAAGTACTCACCTGAAACAACAGCAAGCATATACAAACATGAATGTTGAAGTTGACACATATTCCGTAAAAATACACATCAAGACCCCACGCGCACGCATGCACGCACAGGGGCCCAGGCACACGTAGAACACTCAGTTTGCAAAATCAAAAGGAATGCTTCACATACCAAACTTGATGGAATGATTGAGATACCGAATGAATCAAGCTCGAGGGACTCGAGAGCCCCTGAATTAACATTAAATGTGTAACCTCTGACCTAGCAAATACCAAAAGGAAGTTACTTAAGAAAGATAACACTTATGATGACATGCTGTAGCTCCTGCAAACATAGCTATAAAAAAGATATAAATAGTGCAAATTATCATTATACCTTGCCAATACTTCTTCTGCCAGGAGTTACAACTTCATACCCTACCTAACAGAAATAGAAAGCTCTTAATAGCAAACTTATGCATAAGCTCCTGAAACAAGCAAGCAACTGATGCAGAAAAATAACAGTTTTCAGGTACAGAATTCATGTTCCTTAATATTGCACGCTTGTCAATAGCCAACCAAAACTCCACCATCCTTTTTATATGTGCATATGATGAGTTGATCGACTATGTTTTGTGCACGTTTCTCCGGAACATGTCAATTTTACGAGGAGAATTTAACCCAACACGTCGTCAAACCTCATTCAGACCTTCCTTAGACAAGTTCCATAACAAGTTGAACACTACTTACGCAGATAAATAATTTGAAAATCAAGAGAAAAAGAAACTCTAGTGTACAGAAACATACCAATGTCTCCAGCCCCACCATTTTCAACTCATTCTCCATTACCCTCTCATTCTCAACAAGCACAACATCACCTACCTGCCACAAAACTTTGGGCGATATTAACCATCAAAAAAACTACTCAAGCGAGAACTTGAGGGCCATAATATATCGAACGCTCAGACTCACTGACCAATATATCAAGTATGTTCATAGTCAAATTTACTCCAAATAACTACCAAGCAACGACTCTGGATAGCTAAGCAAAGTGGTGGAACCTTAAATTTGTGAATGATATACATCACAACAAACAACAACGAACATCTCACTATTTCACAGAGTAAATGCATCCACCATAATGATTTGCAGACAAAAGGGAAATGCAAGGTTACTCAGTAAAGAAAAAGTGAAAAACAAAAAAGCACCTGGCAGACATCTTCAAGAAGAAATCTCTCTGAATCACCAGAAAGCAAATTCGGCCTCACTTCCACAATCACAACGTTCCACTAGTCCAAAGAAAAATCTCATATTAAAGATGACAATCTCCAATTCCCATAAGCAATGCAATGTGTCCTTATAGCATATGAGAATAATCAAGACTGCAAATGGACCTGATTCTTCCCTTAATCACTGGTTTTCCAATGGATACTGCATTATTAAGTGATTCACAAGGCAAACTTGACTTGAAGGCTGATTAAGTAGTACAATCAAGTGCGAAAGCAAATGCGTTCACTTATGTACATCTCTATCTTCCTCCAACTATCGAATAAATTTAGATAACTATAAATAAGATACCAAATGCAAAAAAAAAAAAAAAAATGCACAGACCAACATGACATTTACTATCTTTACCAAAAAAACATGACATTTACTATTATCTGTCTTGTTAGCTTTTTGTTGAAGTGGTTCGCTCTGATTGACTCAAATTGAATACCAGTAAACTCCAGTAGTTGGTTTATAAAGACCACACTTTTAAGCCTCCTTACAATTCACAGTCACATGCTAAAGCACAAACCACCTAGATTTTCCAATGGATAATCTTCTGCAGGCACGAGAGATTTTGCTTCCCACAACAGATAACAGAAAAACTACAAGAACCAAGATGAATACTAGTAAACTCCAGGAGTTGGTATATAAAGACAACACTTTTAAGCCTTCATTAACATTCATAGTCACCGACTGTAGCACAACCCGTCTAGATTTTTCATTGGATAATCTTCTGCAGGCACAGAGATTTTGCTTCCCACAACAGACAACAGAAAACTACAAGAACCAAGACGAATACTAGTAAACTCCAGGAGTTGTTATAAGGACAACACTTTTAAGCCTTCGTTACCGTTCAAAGTCACCTGCTACAGCACAACCCACCTAAATTTTTCAATGGACAATCTTCTGCAGGCACGCGAGGTTTTGCTACACGAACCAAGATGAAGAATTCCGTCACTTACCGAGAGGGTATCCACCCAGAGCTGAGAGACGAACCCCAAGCCAAGAGCAGATTCGATGCTGATCACTTGCTTCGCCACCATGCTCGATCGCCTCATCACCTGTCGCCCACCCCTCGCCCTCAATTTACTCTCCGATTCCTCTTCGCTCCTCAACGTGACGCCGGCATCGCCGCCGTCGCCGCTTAGGAGCACCTCCTCCTCTTCCACACCGGACCGCCGCATCACTGGAGCTGCTGCTCGAGCGAAGGGGGAGCTCGAGCAGCTGCAGATCGAGCTGCAGCTCGAGCTCGCTCTCGAGCGAGCGTTGCTCCCCCTTCGGCGCGGCAGATCTGGGCGAGCAACGCTCGCTCGAGGCTCGAGCGAGCCGTCCCAGATCTGTCGCGCCGAAGGGGGAGCAACGCTGACCGGAGAAGGAGCGCCGAAGGGGAGCAACGCTGACCGGAGGAGGAGCGCCGAAGGGGGAGCAACGCTTACCGGAGAAGGAGGAGCACCAGAAACGTACCTGGAGTCGCCGGAGAGTGAGCCGAGTGGGAGCCGCTGGAGAGATGGGAGAGACGCCGGAAAAGGGAGAACGAAGCTTCAGCCGACGAGAGCCACGAGCACGCACGAAGGAGAAGAGCTTCAGCCGGTGTTCTTCCTTTGTTCCGATTTTGTTTTTTTGTTCTTTTCGTTATTGTTCTTTTGTGCCTTCCAAGAAGTGTTTCTTTTCAAAAGAAACAACTTTTTTATGTTTCTTTTTTCTGTTCTTATTTCGTTCTAAAAACAAAAAAAAAAGCGAACAGAAATGCAACCAAACGCGTTTCGTTTTTTTTTGTTCTAACACTTTCCGTACGTGTTGTTCCTAAACGTTTCTAAGAAAAATATAGGAACGTAATCTTCTTCTTCTTTTTTTTTTTTGCGAATGTAATTATCTTGTACGCTTTGAATTTCGATTATTGTACGATTTTGCAATTGGATAAATCATAAATGTTGAGAAAAGTTCGTTAATCTCTATTTTATTTTGTAGAGAAAAGTTCGTTAATCTCATTTAGATTAATGGAGTTTGTGTTGAAAGCAACTTCACCAATGACAATAATGCTGGTAATGAAGACAAGATGAACACTGCAACCGAAGATGCTAATCATGAAAGTGCCACAATACCGAAGACATGAAAATTGAACCTTGCATAGGTATGGAGTTTAATTCTTATTATGAGGCTTATGCATTTTATAACAATTATGCTAAAGAAGTAGGATTTGGCATTAGAGTGTTAAGCTCGTACAAAAGAAAAGGTAGTGAGGAAAAATGTTGTGTAGTACTTTGTTGTAGTTATCAAAGGTACAAGATTGAAAATGAGTTGGTTAAGTCAAGGCCAAGAAAAATATACAGTTGTCTAGCAATGGTTAGAGTACATCTAGTTGGGCCTCATAATTGGGAAATAACAAAAGTTATATTCAATCATAATTGTTTTACAATTCTTCAAAGCGTTAGATTATTTACATCACACAGGAATATCGACTCCATAACAAAAAGAAAAATCGAGTTAACTATGATGCAAGGATTAGAACAAATAAATCTTTTCAAGTGCTAGTAGTTGTTGAAGAAGGAGAACATGAGAACTTAAATTTGACAAATTTAAGATATTAAATAGAACTCCTCAAACATAAAAATAAAAAGAAAATAGGGTAAAGGGTCATAGTTGACCGTCACTCCATCATTTGACGAAGAATGGTTAGCTAAGGCAGACATATTCATAATTAACCGTAAATTCAAAAGAAATTAAAAGAGTTTTGCTAGCGTGACAGTTGTTGTTATACTGAGTTTCTAATGGTGCCATTTTGACCACAGTTTTCACTCCAATTAGAAATGGCTACTAGAAGTTTATAGGTAATACGATTCTTTCCATAAAAACTAAATAAATTCACATTGAAGAAAATGAAATTTAGAAACCATTATTTTTCCTCCTAACTACTTCTTTTGAATTTAAAGCTTCATCCATCCCATCTTTCCTCTATGAACTACTTTGCAGTATGATCTTTTTTTTTTTCTTTGGTTAATCTACATTTTTTTATAATAAAAATTCACATTTTAATGTTTCGCTCTTGATAAATGTTGTAATATCTATATCTCATTAAATAAAACAAGAAACTTATGACATTCACTTGGTTACATTAAAATTAAAAAATAATGTAGATAAAAAAATCCACATTTTATAAAGTTTTGAACTTACGAAATACCATCAGAAATTCATTGTATACCATGGTAGTTATAGTATTTAAATTTCATATTTTCTCGTACTTTACATTATATTGCACTCGATTACAATGAAATGTCGCACAATGGTGGTGCAACGTCGCAAAATCATATAAAAATGCATTTGATGACATCATGTGTACTTGATTACCATCAAACATAATAAATTTTTAGATAATATCGTAAAATATAAACATATATTTTTTTTTTTTATGATGCTTTGTACTTGATCACATCCTCAAATGGTAAATTTGCAAAATTTGATTCTTTATCGTTTTGTTTTACGAGCTACGTTGGTCAAATTTCACTGGAAAATTTCTGAATAATTTCTTTTGGTTGGTCATATTCTTGATGGAATAAAGAGGCTCTGCCCTGATAGAATTTTTAAATATTGTATCACATTTTCATCTAATAACTTGCCAACAAAAAAATATTTAACGACATCAATTTTTAGAATAGCTAGCATTGATCTCACGATATCTCACATTATATTAGAATATTTTCAAGATCTATTTGCCTTTTTAATAATCTCATAAAATCTTACAAACGAAATGGAGAAAAAGATCGAGCTAAAAAGAAAAGGAAAAAGAGAAAAGAAATAGAGGGCCAAGAGATACAGTGTAGTCAGCTCGTCCTTTTCCCAGTTGGAAGTCCCGTCTCACGTCGTGAGTCAAGGTAGAACAAAGTTGGTTTTTCTCTAGGGGTGGCTTAATTTTTGAAATGATTTTTTTAGGTAGGGGGAGCA
Source organism: Eucalyptus grandis (assembly GCF_016545825.1). Taxonomy (NCBI): domain Eukaryota; kingdom Viridiplantae; phylum Streptophyta; class Magnoliopsida; order Myrtales; family Myrtaceae; genus Eucalyptus; species Eucalyptus grandis. The sequence continues at coordinate 34,713,349 of NC_052618.1, forward strand.
CTCAAACAAACTGGACGGGTAGTGGGATCCCGCAAGCGAAACAATAGATGAGAATAGGGAAGAAGACCATCCTATTGTTCGATCCGAATGGGAGTCAAGTTGTTTGCTAAACGCGTGTTGTTGATTTGTTTGCTAAACGTGTGTTGTTGATAGACTGGTCGAGAATGAGAACCATAGGACCACTTAGCAAGTCACCACATTTCACAGAACACAGCAAAGAGTATGATCCATGTTTTGAGGAAAAGCCACCTTCAGTACTCTGCATTTTAGCTCCATTTATCTTTTGCCTGCACGGATTTCACAGAGAGTCTTGCTAGCGTGACCGGTGCCGTTTCTAACGGTGCTATGTTGGCCACAATTTTCATTCCAATAAGAAGGGGAATTTTTATTGGTTCTTTGATCCTTTCCATAAAAACTATGTTGTAAATTAGTGATCCCTTTTTGACAAAGAAATCTCTAGTCCAGTCTAGACTAAACTAGATGGACGTGAGCAGTAAGCAAAGAAGAGTTTAAGTCAAAAATATTTAGCTAGGTTAATAATGAAGAAAAGAAAGTCGGTTGAAATATGGCTGCAAAAGGACAATAGAATTGGCTGAAGTTGTGCTATCTTCTACGGCGGTTGTAATGCTAAGGCGGAGAAGATTGCTTATAAAAAGGTTTTGTTCATTCACGTGAGAAAGTGAGGGGACTTGTACCCCTTGTACCCTCCAGCAACACCAATATGTCCTACAATTATGTAACACCATTTTGTTTATCGAATCTAGCGAAACAATATTTTCTCTATCCCATTGTCTATAAGCTTATCACCATGAAACTATCCTACCTTGGCTCATGTCCATCCTCTACCAAATACATACCACAAAACTTTTTTTTTTTTTCCAAAAATCATAAACCTATTGTATATTGGCTATTTCAATTATAAATTTTTCAATTATACCAATTTAGTTCTAAACCTTTTAAAGAATTGTCAATGTAGTCCTTCCGGTTGATTTTAACAAAAAAATTGCTAATGTAGATAATTTTTTTATTTTTTTAAATTTAAGAAATTTTGTTTATCATTATTATTATTTTTAAAATTTTCATTTCTTTAATTTCTTTTCCTTTTTTAAATTGGGCTGGTTGGGCTATCGAGCATTGGGCAAAGGCTATGAAGCCCTTGTTGACTGCAAGTGAGGGTCACAATGTTATATCTAGTGAAGGCTCGCCTTGTGGAGGCTACAGCGCCCCTTATTGGCCATAGCAAAGGCTCGTGAGCCCTCGCTCGTGATCAGCAAGGGTTCACAACTCTTGCCCAAAGGTCGACAAGGGTCACTAGCCCTTATCTAGGGTCTGGCGACCTCGCTAGCACATTGAAGAAAAAAATAAAATAAGGAAATTTTTTAAAATAAAAAAATTATCCATGTTAGATCTAGTGGCGCTATGTAGAATGGCTAGTGATTTCTAATCAAAATTAACCAAAAAGACCACGTTGGTAATTCGTTCAAAAGTTTAGGATTAAATTGGCAAAACCTTAAAATGTTTAGAACTAAATTGACACAATTGAAATGTTTATGAATGCATTGACAAATTATTAAAATATTTAGGACTAAATTGAGACAATTGAAAAGTTTTGGATTGAACTGGCCACCGTACAATAGATTACGGACTTTTTGGACAATTTTCCCATGCACATCATTAACCTAAAACTATCATCAATATCAAAATCATGATTCTGTGCAATCTAAATTCCAACAAACTAAAAGAATTCCCTTTGAAGAAAATGAAAATTAAAACCGTTTTTTGTGTTTCTTAATTACTTTTCTTGAATCTCAATCTTCATCCCGTCTCTCCTCTATGAACAACTTTGCAGTGTGGTTCTTTTGTTTTTCTTTTCTTGTTACGCTCCAATTTATTATAATGAAATTTCATAACTCTCAGAAAATACAAACATTCACATTGTACGGTGTTTCAAACTTCGTATATGTCATGATATCTATATCTGGTTAAATAAAACAAAAACTTATGACATTTACTTGGTTACATTAAAATTAAGTAATGATCTAGGTAAAAAATTCATATTTTAAAAAGTTTAGCACTTATGACTTACCATCAGAATTCCATTATATACTATTGTAATCGTAGTATTAAAAATTCACATTCTCTTGAACTTCGTGATGTTGCACTCGGTTATAAATAAAATGTCGTCAATGTTGGTGCAACGTTGCAAAATTAAATAAAATTGCATTTTATGACATCATGTAAACTTGATAACGATGAAATATAATAAAGAGGAAAATCATATTTTGTAATGTTTTATGCTCGATGGCATCCTCACACTGTAAATTCGAAAAATTTGATTTTTTTTTTTCGTTCTTTTGTTTTACAGGATTGAAGTGGAAAGTGTCTGAACAAGCCCTTTTAGTTGTTCATAACTCATGGAAAAAGAGGCTCTATACGAAAATGATATAAGGACCAAGCAAAAAGTAAAAAGAGAAAGAGAAAAGGAATAGAAAACCCAGAGTGACGGCGCCGTCAACTTCTTCCTTGCCAGATTAGAAGTGATGTCTCACCTCGTTAGTAGAGGTGGTTTAATTTTCAAATGACTTGTAATTACTCCGGTCCAATTTTAGTACTTATTTTAGATCAAGAATCAAGGAAAATGAATATGGACCATTGTTATTAGGGATAGTAACCAAAAAAAGTCCTAAACCTATTATATAGTAACCAATTAAATTTTAAAACCTTTCAATTGTATCAATTTAATCATAATTTTATTGACGATTTATGAATTTAGTCTTAAATATTTTTTTATGTCAATAATCCTAAAATTTTGAAAATTTGTCAATTTAGTCTTAAACCTATTATGTGGATATTTGACTAGAAGGAACATTGAAAAATTTCAAAATATTTATGACTAAATTGCAAATCATCGAGATGTTTAAAACTAAATTGGATTAAACTATTTATGACTAAATTGATAAATCGTTGAAATATTTAGAACTAAATTGGCATAATTGAAAGGTTTAGGACTAAATTAGTTTTTGTACAATAGGTTTAGGATTTTGGGACAAATTTCTGTTATTTATTGAATAATAATTCTATCTAAGTTCTAAAATATTTATGACTAAATTGCAAATAATCAAGATGTTTAAAACTAAATTGGATTAAAATATTTATGACTAAATTGATAAATTGTTGAAATATTTAGAACTAAATTGGCATAATTGAAAGGTTTAGGACTAAATTAGTTTCTGTACAATAGGTTTAGGATTTTTGGGACAAATTTCTGTTATTTATTGAATAATAATTCTATCTAATTTTTCAATTGTTTATAGAGATTTTGAGTAATATTTTTAAATTTTTATCGGGAAAGTGAAAATGTAATTGCTTTGCTTAATGGCAAACAAATATGCCCATAATCTTTTTTGTTTTCTTACTTTTTGAGTTTTTAGAAGAAAACAACCAGGGATCGATTTTAATAAACATCAGACTAATCGGAAAACAAATTTGGCCATTCCATATACACGCTCGTTTGCCATGTAATATCGTCTCGCGATTTACCATAGCATATGTATTCATTTTTATTTCTGCATTTTCCAGGTCATATCGTTTTGTGATTTGCCATGTCATTGGTATGCTTTTTTTCTTTTATAACTCCATGTCATCTCATCTCGTCATTTACCAAGTCATCTCATCTCGTCATTTACCAAGTCATCTGTACGCATTTTTTATCTTGCTCCTTTGCCATGTCTTTTTTTTTTTTTTTTTTTTTTTTTTTTTGGGGGGTGGGGGTGTTGGACTTGCCGTGTCATTTGTATGCATTTGTTTCACTTGTTTGCCATATTATATTTTTCGAAAAATTATTTAAAAAATAATAAACCGTGCAATGGTTGGTTTTGTCATAAACTTTTTAATTTTATCAATTTAGTCCCAAACATTTTGTTTTTTGGTAAGATAGTCCCAAACATTTTTTTACAGTGTCTAATTTGAAAAAAAAATTGCCAACATGCTACTAATCGTTTTACATGACATGATCACTTAGCATGATCGGTGTTAACGTAAATACATTTTATAAATTTTTATTCTTTTATTCTTTTATTCTTCCCCTTTTTTATTCTCTTGGCATGTGGCTGATCGCCAGCCATCCACAACCTGCCACAGGAGAGGCGGGTGAGAGTTGCCCTTGTACCAATTTGGCGAGGGCGTTGTGGCCCTTGCTTGCCTAGCCTGTGGTCAGCTACCACTCACCATATCTCACCTATGCCCAATCGGAAAGGGGTGAAGACTGAGCTTTAGCATGAGGACTGATCATTAGAAGGGAGCCTCTTTATAGGCATTCTAAAGATCACAGGCTGAGGACTGCCTTTTAGCATTAGGATCAAACTCCTCAACATGATGTGTTAGGCGCATCATGGTCGTAAGGTTTATAAGTAAAAGATGTTCGCTTGACCCATCAAATCTGTTTATAAGATTCTTTTACCTAAGTATAACCCATTTCATGCGCCACTTATTTAGTACTTCGACTTGGACTTATGACTTTCTCTTCAACATTTAAAATGAAATAGGGTAATTTAATCCCCAAAATTGTAAAACAAATAATATACAATTGTGCTATCAATACATATTTTCAAATAATTTTAGATGTTTCATTATTAAAAGAAAGTCGGAAATATGAATGCCTTACAGTATTAAAGAAATTAATAAATCAAAAGTATATGTCCTTTCAAATTGATTGTGAATAATAATTACACAAAAAATTTGAAAGAATAAAAGAAATGAATTGTGGGTCACTGATGAAAAAGGATCTTACCAAATATCCATTTTTCGAATGTATTTCTTCTTCATTCAAGGCAGATGGAGGGGTCATATAAGAATAGTGAACTGGTCTTGTACGATGTGATTATAGATTCTTGTTGCGTCCTACTTCTCTTAAAGGAAAGTTGAAGTTTGGACCCTAAATTGGATTTAGTTTCGGGTGCACAGTTTAGCAACCCTGATGAAAGATTGAAAAAGTTAATGCTCAAAGCTGCACTTTTGGTTCAAGCCCTAGGATCTTTGGATGACAAGCAAGACATCAGATATCAGTCATACCACCGTAGCATAAGAAAGCTCAAGGTACTTGCTACTATTTCTATGCAATGCCTCCCAATCAATTGATAAACTGGTTTCCTTGATTGAACAATTAAGTGAATTCCAAGGGGGATAGACTCTGAAGCTCGAATTTACTGGTAATATACAATAAGAACCAAATTGATTTCAGGAGCTTGATACAACTAAAAAATGTTTTGTGCACTCACCCAAAACAAGTTCGCTTGCTCCATGACACTCATCTCTATATATGTTCGACATTGCTTTCCCTCAAACAAGCCATCCATGACTTCTTCTCCGAAATGCATTGCCAGGATGGGCTCTGCGATTGCCCTCATGCTTGCTGCCACATATTTGCCTCTCACTTGTACATCACCGTTGCCCATTTCAGCGTCCCACGTGACTTTAAACGCTTGGACTCTGGTGATTTGAAATGAGCCCTCCTCTTGAATCACATGCCTAACTTCTTCGGGAGTAGGTAGGTAACAGGGCACGTTGCAATTATCTAGTTTTTCCTCTTCGATTAGACCCTTTTAACAGAAAAACAGAAAAATTCCTGTTGAGAAGAAAGCGATGCTAAATCGAAGCGCTACACATAAAACAATTATTGCAGAATAGCAGACAGAACTAAAAAACAAATCATATTATATTGCCTTTATTTTTTTCAAGATTCAGGTAAAGTTCTTAGAATTCCTGTCATGGGGACTTAATTGTAAGTTTTTTCTATGGAAATTGGGCTGTCAATATAATTAACCTCGTGGGAAGTTGCCATTTGTAACAAAGTGAAATGATACTCTCCTAATCTTCTTTTTACCAGCATCTGTTTGAAGCAGAGAGTCATTCCGGGCCACGCCAATTAACCAGCGAAACTCTTACGCAAAATAATTCACCCACATGCATTAAATAGGCCCGCACACAAGTACGCATCTATGCACGAGCACACAGAGAGATAGCAGATAATGAGACCTCTTGGACCATATCGCTCACTGTCATTCCCAGCAGTTCTAATATACTAGAGACTTGATCGTTAGGCAAATTGACGCTTCCATCTCTGCTGATCATTGTGAGCACCTTATGACCTCTAGGGACTAAGGGTGCGTTTGATTCAACATTTTGAAACCCCATTAGGAAAATGCAAAACAGTTTAGCCTAAAGGACTTTAGGTAAATGCAAATATCGTTTGGTAAACTATGTTTTGTGAAACAACTTTGAGAGAAATGCCATTTGGTAGAAAACACATTTGAAAAGCTTTTTGGTGATTAATATTAATTTTTTTTTAATTTTATTTGTTTAAAAATGAAAAATAATGTATGAAACTTTTTAAATATATTTTTTTGACAATAATACTAAAAAAAAAAAAAAAACGAACGCATAAATAATTATTTAAAAAAAAAAAAGACCAAACCCTTCATCTAAATATTTTAATTTTTATTTGCTTAAAATTGAAAAAAAATTATGTATGCAACTTTTTAAATATAAATTTTCACAATAACGCTAAAAAAATCAAATACATATATATATTTAAAAAAAAAAAAAAGACCAAATCCTTTGTCAATTTTTTTTTTTAATTTTTATTTTTTTAGAATTGAAAAAAAAAATAATATATGCAAATTTTTAAATATAAATTTGAAAATAACGCTAAGAAATCAAATACATACATATATATTTTAAAAACCAAACCCTTCATCAGATTTTTTTATTTGTTTAATATTGAAAAAAATAATGTATGTAACTTTTTAAATATAAATTTTGACAATAATGCTAAAAAAATCAAATATATAAATATTTTTTTAAAAAGACAAAATATATTTAATTTTTTTAGCATTTATATATATTTGATTTTTTTTTAGCTTTATTTTGGCATTTAAAAAAGGAGATCAAAATTAGAAATTTGAAAAATGAGTGAGGATAGTTTTGGAGTAAAAGAATAAGTTTCAGTATTTGGCCAAATGTAGAAAGCTCAAAACTAGTTCATACTACCATTGGGCTTTCAGCCATCCCAATGTTGGCTTTTGTCGCGACCTCTTTTTTTTTTTTTTTCGACGCCGATCGGGGCGGGCACCTTGCGAAGGCTAATGGTTCAGCTATGTTTATTAAGCGGGACTCTCCCAAGTCCACCAATTCACGACTTAATGGTTTGATTTTTTTAACCTATGAGTTAATTTTAAAACGGAGTCGCCACTAATCGATTTGGGGTGGATCGATTAGAAACCCAAGTGAAGTATTGGGAGAACTACTTGCTCCTACGCAATAAGAGAAATTATGATCGATGACTTGATTACACTAGTTAATCACTAATGCCCTTTCGGTACCTAATCTTGTTTAAATCCTAAGACTTTTGGATTTTTGAGGGGTTTTCCATGCATTTGTAGAAGAAAAACATTTTGGATCATTTTATCATTTTTTGGACATAAAAGCATTTTTTGATCTTTTTTATGAAAATAAAAATCATTTTTTTTTTTTGCTTTTTTTGACTTTTTGGCTTTTTTTTTTGGGAAAAATATGGATATTTTTGATTTTTTTTGGTTTTTCTAGAAAATAAATTATTTTTTGATTTTTTTTATTTTAAAAATATTATTTTATATTATAATATTAAAAAGGCAACCCGATCGGATCCTCGGGTTGGATTCGACCCGGGTTGTCTACTCGAAACTCGGTCGTTGCAGGCCCGGCCCGAGATTTTTTTATTATAAAAAGCCAAACCCACTTTGGCCCACTTTCATAAAAAATTCTAGCCCAATGTCTACCCAGCCCACGTGTGCCCCCGACTGAAAACCCCACCCGAAAACAAAGGAACCGGGTCGGACAGACCCACGAATCGACCCAATTCTTGGCCTCCCCTCCTCCTTACTCCTTTGCGGCGTTGGTGAGGGAGACCGAGACGTCACCGGGCAGACGACGACGGCGGCGGTGACGATGGGTTTGACAGTGACAACGGTGGTGACGGTGGTGATGGCGAGTCGATCGGTAGTTTGTTACCCGTCCACAACGAGGATATTGCACGGTGGCGTTGCTGGTCAGTGAGATGGTAGGCCTACTGCGATGTCATCAGGGCAGGGAATGGTAGCAGGTGGCAGTGGTCGTGACAAGGCAGCAGTGGCAAGTCTTCGGCTTCCCAGATCTGGACTTCTTTGCTCACATCCCTAGCCTCTCTCTACCAGAGCCAACTCTCTATGGTTGTCTTCTCTGGCTAGATTTGGATCTCTTCGTTGGCCAGCTCTTGGACCTCCTCTGATGTCTCTTGGAGGAAGCAATCGGAGCTGGCTACCCTGGATCCTCTCTTGGCCGTGCTTGTTGTCCCTTTTTTGGCCTTCGTTGAGGGGCCCTATTTATAGGCGAAAAGGGGTGCCGGTTGACGAAGGTTTGGCCGCCGATCTGCGTGCGTCGACCGACCCTAGGTGCAGCCGAATCGGCATCCCTTCCAAGCCCCCCCACTTGCATGTCCCGTCATCGTCAATCTCTTCGTCAAGCATCCCGCGCGTCGAAGCTCCCTGCGCGTGTTGTTCATCCATGGAGGAAGAAGACAAAGGTGAAGAAGAGGAGGCTGAGCTAGGTCATGTGGGCCGGGCCGTGGGGGGCCTACGCGAGAAAAGAGGAGGGCTTGGGCAGGCTGGGCTCCCATTTGGCTGCTTTTTTTGTTTTCTTTTCTTGTATATTTTTTGTTGTTTTGGTATTTTTGTTGTTGTTTTTGTTATTTTTATTGTCCGAAAATAAAGGAAATTAAGGCATAATTAAAAACCTAATCAAAATTTAGGTGTTAACTGCTGCCCCTCTTTGAAGCTGAGTTTGCAGAGGTTGCATTCAAAGACAAATTGATACCTAAATTTTGTCTATGTATATGCAATAGATTATATCTTATTTGGGGCAAAGTATGCTATGCAGAAAAGAGCAATATAGCATTACACATACTAATACGGATAAGAAGATACCTGTGGTTACTTACCAAGAGTGAGTGAGATAGGGTGTAAACTCCGAGTTTGGCAAGTATCAAGGCATATACCAAGTGACACGAGGAGATTGCTTTTCCAGGACCTGAACCTTTCTTTGGTCGCCTATTGAAGCAATAAGTGGTTTGTCTAGAACCCAAACCTTTCTTCAGTTGCCTTGACGAGGAATCACTTTTCCAGGACCCGAACCTTTCTTCGGTCGCCTGTTAGAGCAATTCAGGAAGGTCTCCCACCTCCAAGTAATTGGGAATATTGAGGACGTACCTCGCATATGCATGAAGGTCTCCCACCTCCTAATAATTGGGAATATCGAGGACGTACCTCGCATATTCATGAAGGTCTCCCACCTCTTGGTAAATGGGAATATTGAGGACGTACCTCACATATTCATGAAGGTCTCCTAGCTCCTAGTAATTGGGAATATCGAGTACGTACCTTGGATATTCATAAAGGTCTCCCACCTCCTGGTAATTGGGAATATCAAGGACGTACCTTGCATAATCATGAAGGTCTCCCACCTCATGGTAATTGGAAATATCGAGAACGTACCTCGTATATTCCTCCCACCCCCTGGTAATTGGGAATATCAAAGACGTACCTCACATATTCATGAAGGTCTCCCACCTCTTAGTAAATGGGAATATCGAGGACGTACCTCGCATATTCATGAAGTCTCCCACCTCCTAGTAATTGGGAATATCGAGAACGTACCTCGCATATTCATAAAGGTCTCCCACCTCCTGATAATTGGGAATATCGAGAACGTACCTCGCATATTCAAGAAGGTCTCCCACCTCTTGATAATTGGGAATATTGAGGACGTACCTCGCATATTCATGAAGGTCTCCCACCTCCTAGTAATTGGGAATATCGAGGACGTACCTCGCCTATTCATGAAAGTCTCTCACCTCTTGGTAATTGGGAATATCGAGAATGTACCTCGCATATTCATGAAGGTCTCCCACCTCTTGGTAATTGGGAATGTCGAAGACGTATCTTGGATATTCATAAGCGTTGAAGGAGTACCTAGATGATCACAAGTACTAGATGCTAAAAAATACCGGATTGCTTACAGATATCGAAAGGATGCATAGATGATCATAAGTACAAACTCTTGGAGGATACGTGGATTAACACATGTATCAAAGGGGTACTTGGATGATCACAAGTACAAATTCTTAGAGGATACCTGGACGTTCGCAGGTATCAATACTTTGGGGACAACTCGAACAGGTCGAGTGTTGATAAGAGGGAGTACCCGGCAAGTGGTGGGTACTCAAAGACAAGGGGATACTTAGATAGTTGCAAGCACCCAAACTCAAGAGACGACTCGAATAGGTCGAGTGTCAAGAAGAGAGTACCTAGATAGTGGTAGGTACTTTAAGACAAATGGGATAGGGATATGCTTATTTGGCAATATCTCCGATCTCTGAGAGCATGTCTGCTATTTGCACAATAAGCACACATGATTGTATATGCTATAAATTCATAAGTTCAAAATGGAATTCATGCATGACAACTTTGTTAGTTTTGCATCATTCGAATTCCACTGGGGAAGATTTTGAAAGACAACATTCATTTTTAATTTAGATGTCTGGAGCATGCCAGATGAGGGACCTTCAGCCTAAAAGGACTTTTCGCTCACTCTCATGGAAAAGGCTATCCTAATCATTGATGCAGAATTTATAAAGACCACACTATCTCACTGTCATCATGTCAATAGTGGTCCGAGTATTATTGCAAACAGTACAACTTTACCAATGTGAGAGGTCTTTGTCGAAACTGCGATGAAGTCTTGGTCAGCGGCTCATCAAAGGGGACCATCAAGGTCGAAGCCGATTGACGAAATGCCGCACGATCATCTCTAGGATTGCAAGTCAAGAACCATGCGAAAGGAGATAGAGTAATCTTGCCCGTACTTCTTCGAGCGATGCTTATGTACATATGAAATCCTACGTTAATTGAAGTGCCTCTAGTCTAAAGAGACTTTTACAGTGGGACGTGATGTAGACTTGACTCAAGTGTAAAAGGGTGAGAGTTGGTGACTGTCTTGACATTTGTCACCGGTCTTTCTTCTCACTATCAGATGGAGGTTCTTTGGACCACTACAGCAACTTTTTATCTGCTATATTTTTTACTGGGGGGGCATTGGTCTTGCTTTTACCAGGCACACTGTTTTTTTTTTTTATGCCCTTGCTTTTTATTCCAATTCTTCATTTATAGGCATTGACATTGCTCTTACCAGTGCACCGCTTTTTTATGTCTCTAGTTTTTTTTTTTTCATTTTTGTTAGAGAAACTGGCCTAGGCAAGTTCAGGCACGACACTTTTGTTAGACTCTTGAGTCTTCATCTTCAGATAGCACTCTGGGTTATGCTGCTTAAATGGCAGTAATTTCTATTTTGCCTCCATGTGAGGGTGAAATTACAGACTCAATTGGTTTGTACAATGAATACAAGTGTGTAGAGAAAGAATTGCTCTTTGTCATACTAGGGAACTTAAATTAACGCGAGTGTTCATATGCAATAAAGACACCCGAAGATTGATGCAAGTGCGAGCAAGAAAATTTCTATCCCCTTTCTCACCTTGTGACGCTGCTTTGCCTCCGATTTGCCCGAGTGTGGGGGTGGTTCTTGACGGGGGTAAGACAGAAATTTCACCAGTATAAGGAGCTCAAAAGGGTGAGCAATGAAATGCCTCTCACTATTTTGGTTATCGTACCATTCGCGAGAGAACTCTTTACCCTGCAGTCATGGGATCTTTTGCACTCATCTCACAATTGTATAGATGGGGGACTATGTGTAAGATATGGCTAGCCTTTCATCATTCTGACATGCCTCATCCAACATGCTCAATCAATCTTGTATTCTTCATGCAGCTGTCTATTTTGATAATCCTCAGTGGAATAAGTGATCTAGATAGACAAAATCATCATGCAAAATTCCATTTAGAGAAGACATGCAGCATTTCAAATATGATGGATTTTGTACTCTCAAAATAAATGAATGGTTTTTACTCAAGAAACCCTATTAACAGCTTTAGGGGTGTTTACTTGGTGGAATTGTATTTACAAATGTGTTGAGTTCTAAACATCAAAAGGGCTATTCACAAATGGGTGTCGATGGTTGTCCTTATGAATAGAGAGATGACACAAGAAGGATCCGCCAATGTTGGGAATCTGATCCTTGATTTGACAGGCCTTTATGCTTTTGCCCCTCTCATTGATTTGTTTTCCACATCTTTGACGGTCAGGTGATCTTTCCTAGTTTGCAGATGATGGTGATCCCCGGTTTGTAGATGATCGAGTGGACCTGAGTAAGAGGAGGACACGAAGTCCTACGTCCATCATTTTGTCAGTCAATTATTCTCCTTAATTTGCTTATGGATGACATGTCTTTTATACGAAGTCAGTGAATTGACACGGGTCACTTGATTTGCCCAAATCAACTATTAAGTTTGGCTCTTGAATCCCGATGCTTCCAAATTACTCTTCTCCGTAGTTTGTATTTGCCGACTCTTAGGGATACTTGAATGTCAATGACGGCATCTTTGTCTCAACACGCTCGACATTTCTTTCGATTGGCCTTCCTCATTTGTGGCCATGTATGTATGATTGATGGTCGTTGATTCATCTTCAACACCTTCCTTCTGTGGAATTTTCTTTTGTCTTTGACTATATAACCATTAGCAGCATTGAGCAAAGTCATGTACTTCAAGCTTCTATGGAATCTGAGATGGATAATCAAAACCTCAAATTCTCTGATGGCAATTACTTGGGAGAGCATGTGCCCGGAGCACGAAGTGAGGTTTCTAGGCCCTAAATCATCGTCCGAATAGGGCTAGAGATCGTTAACCGTTTGAATTTCCTCCTTGTTGATAGTAGTCAATTCAAAGGAAGATAATAAATTTCTTTTCTTGGCTCGTTGAAGCTGGAAGTCCCATCAATGAACTCGCGACATCGTGCCTTGAGCTATCATGTTATGCATCCTTCAAGTTCGATAGTATGCCTGTGCCTATTACGTCCCATCCTTCGTCTCCTGTGGATAGAAGAGAGAGGACGTCATTTTTGATATTATGTTAAGGGAATAAGACTTACCCTTTTGAAATGGGATCTTTTCTGTTTGCCCCTGCTTTCTTAAAAGGGTGTCTTCGAATTTGGCTAGTTCACACGATATGCCAGCTTCAAATGCTTCCTGTCTCACTAAGTCAAAGGGGATGATATTCTAAGACATGAAATGAGTGAGTCAGAAAGACAAACATGATTAAATTTAACATCTTGTTTTGACAAAAGCTTTTGGTAATGAGATATTCTTTTTTTTTTCAAAAGTATATATCTTTGGGGGGAAGAAAGCATGAGGAAGCCCAGCCCTCAGTATTCTCCTTGGATGATATTTTCTTTTCATGATTGGATAGCATCACCAGGCTGCTTTGGAATATCGCTTCATGATCTCAAAACAAAATATTAGAACCGTACATTAGATTATTGGAATGGAAAATGCAACAATAGCACACTAGATATGATAAGAAACATGAAATTATAAAAACAAGCAAAACCCATGAAAACTCCTACGAGAAAAGAGCACTTTGATAGTGTTGGCTCTGAAATCAAGCACTTGAGAGCTCTTTGCCTCTAGTAGACTCGAAGTATTCGCATGAGAGAACCACTTCATTGAAGCTACGGAAGTGCAACCCATGTAACCAACAACGATGCTTGCGAGGTAAAGCTCCTATGAACAACTTCATCATTTCTTCTTCGGCCAGTTGAGGGTAGGTTTGCATCATAAAAACCTTCCACTTCCTTGCATATGCTCGGAAATCCTTCATTGGTCTTCTTCTAAAGTGAACCAAGTTCTCGCAAGGCAGTTAAGTTCTAATCTGGCTTTGATACTGAAGCAGGAATGCATAAGACAACTCATTCCAATCTCTCATGAGGTAGATATCTACTGTGATGAACCATTGCAATGCAGACCCTGTAAGACTTTCTTGGAAGGCCCGAGTTGTGAATGACATCAGGCTATAGTACCGACTCATTTCAGCATGGAGATATTGCAAATGAGCCATGGGGCAAGTCGTTCCATTATACTTGCGGAAATTATGTATCCACATCTCTCCGTGAGGTCATGATCCTATGAGTGCAAGACGGGCTTGATGCATCCTGGTCAGGCCACTGGTTTTCCCATTGCATATTCCTTGTAGTGGTGAATTTTTCTAGTTCAGGGAAACTGGACTCTACCGAGATTATCCCATTGCTTTCTTTCGGGTCAAAATCACCAAACAAGGATGAGGCATTTAAGCTATCTTCATGGTCAGGTGACAAGCTTAGTAGTTCATTGGGATCATAGCGGATAAGGACGAATGTTCCCTCTTCTTACATGCTTTCGACCCTATGTGTGGGTAGGAAGCAGTTATACGATGAATGACCGATTTCATCTGTACAACACCGGTAGTCATTGGGATTGTATCCAAGGGACTGGTAGTCTTCAGGATTGTACTCAAGGGGTGCTCGAAGTTTTGGCACGATGGCTCATTGGCTATCAGATTTTGCCTATACTCAGTGGTAGATGTTGAATTGAATTGTTTAGGCTTTCTTTTCTTGGCTTCTGGTCTAGACCTTTTGAGTAAAGCCCTTCGTTTCACCAGTTGATGAGGGTCAGTATTCTTTGGACCTTAACTCTTGCAGTAAGCTTGGGGAGCTGTCCTATTGTGCCCTGGTCTTGAATAGGCTTTGTGTCTTTGACCTCGTACACAGGCTCTTTGCCTTTCCCAGTGGGAAACTTTTTAGCAATAGGATGTTGCTCAATCGCCCATTTATCATGCAAGGCTTCATTGACATCTTCTTCTCATATCTCAGCAACTAACGGCTCCTCGTGCTCCACGACCATCGGTTCTTCATAGGGCAAGGCGATGTCAGGGCTGATGTCAATATTATATTCTTGGTGGAAAATATGAATTAGTTCCCCCCAGGTCTTAAGGGGACTAATCTTCTTGACAATGTACCATCGCAAGGCGGGGCTAGTCAAGCTTGATTGGTACGATTGAATCATCCTTCGGACTAGGTAGGCCTGCAAGTAGGTCTCTGGGCGGGAGGTATCAACATACCTTTTGCATTCAGGTGCTTTGAGCTCTTCAGGGATCTCAATGCCGGCGTAATTGGACAGGTCCATGGGATTCTACCCCTTTAGCCAGTTTAACTTTTTCATGATCTTTTCAAACTATCTATGGTGTTCGCTATTCTCTAGCAAATTCGCGGGTGTCATGACGGTGCTTAAAGCAGCTATGGAGTTGGGTTTGACTTGAGTGGATTCCATTTGCTTTGGGAGTTGTCGAAGGACAATGGACATCTGTCCTACGCCATCTTCAATGTTGGCAAGAAGATTTTGTACATCATTCTAATCAGGCCCTATTATGTGAGGCCATTCGCGGGTGGTTGATAGTCGACGATTCATAATTACCTGGTATCGCAAAAATCATGAATGAGCATGAAAGTAGACAAAGATTGACCCATGGCAATAGTCTAACTGTTTTTACTTATCAAAAGAGGATTTATAGACTGCCAACTTCTGATATCTAAAACTTGAAATTGAAATGACAGAATGAAATACTAGATATTAAACAAAAGTCTCTAAACAATGGGACAAAACTTTCACAATATTAACACTAAGGGGCACGTGATTGCCATTTTATATGCGACGGGGAGCCTTGTTCTTGCGAGGATGCCTGCTTCCTTGGATTGGCTCTGAGATATGTATCCAGTCTATTCCCAAATCCCTTTGCATAAGCTCTGCTCGCTCATGCTGGCTGCTCTCGCTGATTGAGTGAGGGACCAATGGCTTCCATTTTGTCGGGATACGATGGTTGTGGATGTAGGACGTAGAGGCGTGGTGGGCTTTTTCTTCTCCCTCAAGCCCTTCAGGTACCACGATTCTTTTGCGATGGCACTTGCTCCATGTTTCCTCGACAATGGCAATCTCGAATGCGTAGTCACGACTTGGATGGGTAAAACGGAGTGGATGTATTTTCCTCTTGGAAAGCAGCAGGATTTCTTGAAGGGCTCCATATTGTCGAGCCACCCCATATGGGTAATAGGGAGTGCCGCTGGTGAGGCCGAGCAATGGAATTGGATGGCTATGTCTGTAAGCAAAGCAAGCTCTCTTTTCATGAAACCAACCAGCACACCATTGGAATGTCTCAGGAGTGGGGTCTATTAAGAAATTTATCTAGTTAAAATAGCTTTGGTTGGGAATATATGGTTCTAGGATCACAAATTTCTGTAATAGATTTTCGAAATCATTTTCAGATGATTGCATGAGGCATCGAAATTTGCTTAGGTGAGAAAAGAACCAAACCTGCAAAATTTCCAAGGAGGCTCACATGATTTTTTCTGTGTTTTCTTTAAAATGATTAAGAGACAAAAACGTTTCGGCTAAAATCATGTTGACGCAATTTTGCCCTCTCGAGACCTGATCAACCACTCATGCCATTGAGGGACTCATAGCGTTTCTTTGATGGGGAAAAATGATGAACTTGAAAAAGACAAGAAGGAAAATTTCACTTTTTTGGGTCATGGGGTTGATTTTCAAAACAGGCAATCAAAAATGCTAGTGGGCAGGTGTTATGGTTGTTTTCAAGAGTTCGCCTCACAACATGGACTTTAGTTCTTAAAAGCCGTGCTAACCCATGCAACGGGTCAATGCTGTTGGTGGCCTAACAAGCCGATTCTCAAGAGACTTTCTAGTGATGATGCTATATTCCTCCAGAGTTGGGGTTAGCTCGAACCCACCGAACATAAAAGTGGATATCCTCAGGCACCAGAAATGTGCCATGGCCTGTAGGACTTTAGGATGAACAGAGATTTGGAACAATGATAGGAGGTGACCGATTTTGGCTTTCATGTACTCCTGGGCAAATTGGTCCAATTGGCCCCACCATCTAAAGAGCTCCGCTTTGGGAGCGGGAATAAACTGGATAACGTCTTCTCCCATTGCATATAAACTAGGACTCAAAAAACCTACCCTAAATTTCCATGGGCCAATAAAAAAGACTGAGTAAAAGTAAATAAATTACTTTGGTTTTAAAGAAAATGGCAAACACAAGAACATGCGTATGGGATGTGCGGTTCGATTTCTAACTGAGAAGGCTTGTTTGAAATTAAAAAGGTATCCGCCCATTGCAGTCTCGCGTTAGCAGCGTACCCTCTTAACCTCAGTTAAAGAAATTCGGGGAAAAGAAAGGCAACCTCTACAACGCAGTCTCACGTTCAAAGCCGTATCTTTCTTCACACCATCCTAGATTTCCTATGGCGGCCCAGGTCCGGCGGTCGGGTTGTGTGTGTCATGTGTAGTGTGAAAACAGTCAAGCATGCACAACAGTTTATAATCACAAAATATTTTATTTTAACATCATAAAAAAAGAACTAGTAACCTATACAGAAAGAAAACCAAATTAGCAAAGCATTTAAACAAGATTAAAAAAAAAAAAAGCCTAAGTCTTCAAGTCCCCAACGGAGTCGCCAAGCTGTCGCGACCTCTCTTTTTTTTCGACACTCGATTGAGGCGGGCACCTTGCAGAGGCTAATGGTTCGGCTATGTTTATTAAGCGTAGCCCGGACTCTCCCAAATCCACCAATTCACGACTTAATGGTTTGATTTTTTTAACCTATGAGTTAATTTTAAAATGAAGTCGCCACTAATCGATTTGGCGTGGGTCGATTAGAAACCCAAGTGAAGTATTGGGAGAAATACTTGCTCCTGCGCAACTAGAGAAATTAGGATCGGGAACTTGATTACACTAGTTAATCATTAATGCCATTTCGGTACCTAATCTTGTTTAAACCCTAAGGCTTTTGAATTTTTGAGGGGTTTCCATGCATCCGTAGAAGAAAAACATTTTTGGATCATTTTCTCATTTTTTGGACATAAAAGCATTTTTTGATCTTTTTTTCTGAAAATAAAAATCATTTTTTTTGGCTTTTTCTGACTTTGTGGCTTTTTTTGGAAAAATATGGATATTTTTTATATTTTTGGTTTTTCTAGAAAATAAATTATTTTTTGATTTTTTGATTTAAAAAAATTATTTTATACTATAATATTAAAAGGCAACCTGCATCGGATCCTTGGTGGGATCTCGACCCGGTCGTCTACTTGAAACTCAGACAAGCCTGCAACGCGGGCCCAGCTCGGGATTTTTTTTTTTTTAAAAGAGCCAAACCCACTTTGGCCCACTTTCATAAAAAAATTCCAGCCCAATGTCTACCTAGCCCACGCATGCCCCGACCTCTAAAACCCTACTTGGAAACAAAGGGACCGGGTCGACAAACCCATGAATCGACCAGCTTCCCGGCCTCCCCTCCTCCTTGCTCCTTAGCGGCGTTGGTGAGGGAGACCGAGACGTCACTGAGCAGACGGCAGTGGCAGCAGCGACGACGGGTTTGACAGTGACAACGGCGGTGACGGTGGTGATGGCAAGTCGATTGGCAGTTTGTTACCCGTCCACAGTGAGGATACCGCACGGCGGCGTTGCTGGTCGGAGATAGTAGGCCTATTGCGACGGCATCAGGGTGGGGGACAGCGGTAGGTGGCAGTGGTCGTGACGGGGCAGCGACGGCAAGTCTTCGGCTTCCCAGATTTGGACTTCTTTGCTCACAGCCCTAGCCTCTCTCTACCGGAGCCAACTCTCTCCGGTCATCTTCTTCGACTAGATTTGGATCTCCGGGTTGGCTGGCTCTCGGACCTCTTCCAATGTCTCTCGGAGGAAGCGATCAGAGCTAGCTACCCTGGATCCTCTCTTGGCTGTGCTCGTTGTTCCCTTTTTTGGCCTTCGTCGGGGGGCCTATTTATAGGCGAAAAGGGGTGACGGTCAACGATGGTTTGGCCGCCGGTCGGCGTGCGCCAATTGGCCCTAAGTGTGGCTGAACCGGCGTCCCTTCCAAGCCCCCCCACTTGCATGTCCCATCACCGTCAGTCTCTCCATCCAGCATCGCGCGCGTCGGAGCTCCCTGCGCGTGCTGTTCATCCATGGAGGAAGAAGACAAAGGTGAAGAAGAAGATAAGAGGAGAGAAGAGGGGGCCGAGCTAGGTCATGTGGGTCGGGCCATGGGGGCCTACGAGAGAAAAGAGGAGGGGCTGGGCTTGAAGGCCCAGCTCCCTTTGGCTACTTTTTTTGTTTCCTTTTCTTGTTTTGGTATTTTTTGTTGTTTTTATTATTTTTATTTATTATCCGAAAATAAAGGAAATTAAGGCATAATTAAAAACCTAATCAAAATTTAGGTGTCAACAGCTTTCACTTGAAAACTACTTTAAAATGGTTTGCCAAACAGTCCAGCATTTTCTCAAAGGGTTTTGGAGGCTAAAAGACCATTGGGAATGCTGAACCAAACGTACCCTAACTCTTCCGAACGAGACATGAGGAACAAAGTCATATCCCTCTTGAAAAGGTCCAAGTATGCCTCGAGTACGCTCTTGGGGCTTGGCATTGCCTTTATTTAAGGGCGATCCAAACTCATTGACAAAGTTGCAGGGCACCTGATAAGGTGCAGAAGTAACATGATTTGCATGAATCAAATAAAGAAGAGCGAATAAATCATTATAACGTGAACTCATGTGGAGGCTAAATATCAATAATCACTAACCTGAGAGCGCCAGTGGACGCCATATGAAGAATGTATGAAATGAAGAGAACGGTTAAGGAACAACCTCCCATAGAAATTCCCGGGCATTGCTGTTGTGAAACAAGGCCCAAAATCTCCTCCCTTCTCTCTCCTCAACTCCTCATAAAAGCTTGGGATTGATCTGAATATGGTATTGAAATCATTACGGAAGAGATCGTTTAGGAACATTTAGAACATGGGTTCCTTCTTATTTAGTTGCTTACATATCGCATGGATGGAATCGATTATTTCCCTTAACAATAGTAGTGTGTTGGGACCTGAAGAACATCCCAGATCTGCCAGTTTCAAGCATTCAGGGAAGCTCTCTCGATAGGACTCTCTTAGGGTTTCTTGCAATACAGGCTTTGCCTTGGACATAACCTGTTCCTGTGTTTGTGCGCATGGAAAGCAAGTAAATTATAGAATCAAAACCATTAACATGCATGTTTTGAATCTCCAGTTTTCTTTTTTTGCACTTAAACCAACCTCTTGTAAGGTTTTATGGGAAAAAATTAACCTCTTGCAGGTGCGTTATACCTGTGAGGTGTGAATTAAAAAAAAGAAAAAGAATCCTACAACTGCTGGCTCGGGTGTTTGGAGTGAATAGGAATGATTATGTACTAGACGATCACCTGGGCAGCACGTGAGATAATTGCGTTTGGAGGCTCGGTGCAGTATCCATCATCACATAGATCTTGAAGGTGATGCCAAGCTAGCCGAGACCTTGACAGCCAATGGAGGCCATGATCACGGCCAGGCTGTATGGGCTGCAGAGGGAACCAGTTGAAAAGGGATAAGGATGGTGCCAGTAAGCATGACCGCAAGCAACACTGATGGGTTTTTAATTTAAGCCAACTTAAGCCCATCCGTCCATGTTGGGCCAAAACCCAGCCCATAAGTGAAGGGCCCCATAAAAGAGTGTGGTTACTGTAATATATAAAATAAAAAGAGAATATCTGAATAGTAGCGCTCTTCAGAGAGAAATACGTTTCTTCACTTTTTTCCCCTTGAAACAATATGCTCCTCTTGACGAACGGAACTCCAGAGCTTCAAAGGACTCCTAAACAATTTGGGATAGTACTTAATATGTGACAATCAAGGTTTGTCCATCTCCGTGATATGCCTTCGAGGGCTATCGGATGCGCTACCACGCACGGCTAGAAGAAATAGCCTAGTGCCGAGGCGGTTTGCGTAGGCATAGTGCGCTGCACGCGCCCTGGCAACTGCTGGAGCGTGTGAGCCACGCGCGGGGGTAATCGCTCCGTGTGTTCACCACACACGCCAGCCAACGTCATTGTGATGAAACCCGATTATCATGAATGAACAAAACTCATGTCCAATCTGGATCGAAAGTGGAAATGTGAAGAATTCTGTGCTAACCTTCGCCATTGAACATGATGGTGTGCTTTCAGATCAATAGAGAGTTTGGCTTAAACCTATCTATATTCCCATTCGCGCACCTTGCTATAACGTCTTCCAGCAAGATGCTATTTTGCCCTTTGGGCAATCACTATACAGTGGGCAGTTATTGTGCAACTTAAATTGAACAATAAATGTTAACGAAAGTAACTGAATGTGAGAATAGTAAACTAAATGTGGATTGCATTATTGATATTATAACACTTGCTACTATTTTGATAAACTGGTTTCCTGGATTGATCAATCAAGTGAACTTCGAGGGGGATTGACCCCGCGAAGCCTGAATCTACCGGTAATATACAATAAGAACCGAACTGATTTCCGAAGTTTGATAACAACTCAAAGATGTTTCGTGCGCTCACCCAAGAAAGGTTCGCTTATTCCATGACACACATCTCTACTTATGTTTAACATTGTTTTCCCTCGAGCTAAGGGCTAAAAGCTGGATTGCATGAGGGCTGATATTCATCCGTTCTTTACTGAAACTAGGATGTTGAAATATTCTCCTTCATGTAGTTTCATGTACTGTGAAACTTTGCTAGCAAACTTCTCAAACAAGCCATCCATGATTTCTTCTCCGAAATGTGTTGTCAGGATGGACTCGAAGACCGCTCTAATGGTTGCTGCCGCATATTTGCCTCTCATTTGTAAATCGTCATCGCCCATTTCGGCGTCCCAAGTGACTTTAAATGTTTCGAATCTGGTGATGTGAAATGAGCCCTCCTTTTGAATCACATGCCTAACTTCTTCAGGAGTAGGTAGGTAAATGGGCATGTTCCAATCATCCAGTTTTTCCTCTTCGATTAGGCCCTTTAAACACAAAACCAACAAATTGTTGGTGAGAAGAAAGCGACGATAAATCGGATCGCTGCACATAAAACAATTAATCCAGAACAGCAGACAGAACTAAAAAAAACTATTTATACTAGACTACCCTTATCCTGTGGAAATTGGGGTGTCAATATAACAAACCTCGTGAGGAGTTGCCCTTTTCTTTTTACCGGCAATTATTTGAAGCAGAGAGTCATTTGGGCCACACTAATCAAACAAAGAAAGTCTTATGCGAAATAATTCACACGATGCATTCAATAGGCACGCATTAGCACGGAAGCACACGGAGATTGTAGAGAGTAAAACCTCTTGGACCATATCGCTTATTGTCATTCCCAGCAGTTCATATATATTAGAGACTTGATCCTCGGACAAATTGACACTCGCATCTCTACCGATCATTGTGAACAACATACGACCTCCAAGGATTAACTCTTCCGAACGAGACTTCAGGAACAAAGTCATGTCCCTCTTGAAAAGGTCCAAGTATGCCTCGTGCACGCTCTTGGGGGTTGTCCTTGCCAGATAAATATGGCCTTTGTTTAAGGGCGATCCAAACTCACTAACGAGGTTGGCGGGCGCCTGATAAGGTGCAAAAGTAACATAATTTGCATGAATCAAATAAAGAAAAGCAAATAAATCAATCTAAAGTGAATTCATACTAACTAACCTGAGAGCGCCAGTGGACACTATATGAAGAATGTATGAAATGAAGATAATGAGCCGGAAACAACCTCCCATAATAACTCCCAGGCATTACTGCTATGAAACAAGGCCCAAAATCTCCTCCCTTGTCTCTCCTCAGCTCCTCGTAAAAGCTTGGGATCGATCTAATTAAGGTGTTGAAATCATTACTGAAGAGATCGTTTTGGAAAATTTGAAACATGGGTTCCTTCTTATTTAGTTTCTTTCGTATCGTATCAATAGAATCTATCATTTCCCTAAAAACTAGTAGCGCGTTGGGACCTGAAGAGCATCCAAATCTGCCAGTTTCAAGCATTCAGGGAAGCTATCTAGACAGAGCTCTCTTAGGGTTTCTTGCAGTGCTAGTATTGCCCTGGACATAACCTGTTTCTGTATTTATGCGTACGGACAGCAAGTTAGTTACAGCATTGAAATCAATAATATGCATGTTTTGAATCTTCATTTTTCTTTTGTACTTAAACCAACCTCTTGCAAGGTTTATGAAAAAAAGAGCAACATTTTGCAAGTGAGTTACATCGCTTTTGATTGAAACGATTAGGAATGTCAAATAGCCTCAAACTTTGGATTGGGTTCAGGCGTGTTCTGCTGTCTCAGAGGTGATTACAACAAAGAATATGACGGAATGACATGATTGTCGAGTGAGGTAGGCCATCGCGGTTCGATCCACAACAAGTCATGGCTGAAGGTTGTAAGTGTTGCCTTGGGTTCAAAAAGAGTTGCGTTTGGATTTGCTGGTGAAAATCCTCCAGATCTGAAGGGAACAAGCCTCCAGATATGGAGGCTCGGCACCGCCTCCACAATCATAAAGGTCTCGATGGTGATGCCGAACTTGCTGAGACCTTGACAGCAGTGGAGCCCAGGTTGCAGATCGGTGCCGGCAAGCGTGATCAAGCTGGTGGCACCGATCCGGATGAGGCGTCGGCAGTGGGCAACGACAGTATGATACGAGGGTGGAGAGAGAGAGAGAGAGAGAGAGAGAGAGAGAGAGAGAGAGAGAGTGAGTGACCTGGACGAAGGAATTCTGGGCATAACTAGCTCTTCCTTCTCCTCCATTCATGCAAAGACTCTGATCCATGGTTGGAGGAAGGGCCACTTTCAGCACTGTAATCTTAGCTTCATTTATCGTTTCCCTGCCCGTACCTTCATATTTTAGAAGTAGATTCATAATGGAAAAAGCTTAGCCGACAACACTCTCTCAACCACATACTTTGGGTGGGTTTCCATCTTTAACCATTTTTTTTTAATTTTTATGTTTAAGGGGTTGTTATCTTAAATTTGTCAAATCTAAGTTCTCATGTCCCCCTACTTTAACATCCAGCTCTTGAAAGGTTGGCTTCCTCAACCAGTTCCATTTTTACTCTATTTTTTCCCAAGATTTATATAATTCTTTATCCAAGCTCAAATCGAGAAACAAATCAAAGTAATAATATTCACACAATAAGAAACAAATCCTACAATATTTTTCAAATAATAAGAAATATATGAAGAATTGAATTGCAACTTTTAAAATAGTGTGTATTATTTTTTGGCCAAAAGAAAATATTATGTAGATATATTCCCAAATAAAAATAATAATAACTCAAAAAATGGGAATGTAATTATCTTTTCTTTTTCTTTTTTACAGAATGTGTAATTATCTTGTACACTTTGAACTTCGATTGTTGTACGATTTTGCAATTGAATAAGTCATAACTGTGGAGAAAAGTTTGTTAATCTCTACTTTTCTTATTGCAAGAAAGTAGGAATATTCATTGTTGTCGAATTTTACTTTGTATGACATATAATTCTTAATATTTTCATGACATCTTATTTAGATTAATGGAGTTCGTATTGAAAGCAACTTTGCCAATGAAAAAAATGGTGGTGATGAGGACAAGATGAACAATGCAACCGGAGATACTAATCATGAAAGCGCCACAATACCAGAGAACATGAAAATTGAACCTTGCATAGGCATGGAGTTTAATGCTTATGATGATGCTTACGCATTTATAACAATTATGCTAAAGAAGCGGGATTTGGCATTAGAGTGTTAAGCTCATACAAAAGAAAAGGTAGCAAGGAAAAATGTGGTGCAGTACTTTGTTGCAGTTGTCAAGGGTACAAGTCGAAAAGAAGTAGGTTAATTCAAGACCGAGAACAAAATGCAGTTGTCCAGCAATAGTTAGAGTACATCTAGTTAGGCCTCATAAGTAGGAAATAACAAAGTTGTTCTCAATCATAATCTTTTTACATCTCCTTGAAGCGCTAGATTCTTTACATCACACAGAAATATCGAATCCATAACAAAAGGAAAAATCGAGTTGTATTGTGATGCAAGGATTAGAACAAATAAATCGTTTCAAGCGTTTGTGGTTGAAGAATGAGGACATGAGAACTTAAATTTGACAAATTTAAGATATTAAATAGAACCCTCAAATATGAAAAAAAGAAAATAGAAAAATAGGGTAAAAGATAGAAACCGTTTGAAAAAGTCAACCGGTTTCCAACCAAAATGTGGGGTCCTTAGTTGATCGTCACTCCGTCATTTCATGGAGAATGGTCATTTAAGCCAGACATTCATAATTAACCATAAAATTCAAAAAGAAATTAAAAGAGTTTTGCTAGTGTGATGGTACTGTTATGCTAAGTTTCTAATGGGGCCATGTTGACCACAATTTTCACTCCAATAAGAAATGGCTACTAGAAGTTTGTAGGTAATATGATTCTTTCCATAAAAACTAAATAAATTCACACTGAAGAAAATGAAATTTAGAAACCATTCTTTGCTCCTCCTAACTACTTCTTTTGAATTTAAATCTTCATCCCATCTCTCCTCTATGAACTACTTTGCAATATGATCTTTTTTTTTAGTTAATCTTCACTTTTTTATAATGGAAATCCACATTTTACAACGTTTCCTCTTGGTAAATGTTGCAATATCTATATCTCATTAAATAAAACAAGAAACTTATGACATTCACTTGCTCACATTAAAATTAATATATATATATATATATATATATATATATATATATATAGATAAAAAAATCCACATTTTATTAAGTTTTGAACTTATGACATACCGTCCAAAATTCATTGTATACCACGGTAATTGTAGGATTTAAATTTCATATTTTCTTGTACTTTACAATATATTGCACTCGATTACAATAAAATGTTGTACAATGCTGGTGCAATTTTGAAAAATTAGATAAAAATGCATTTTATGACATCGCGTGTAGTTGATTACCATCAAACATAATGAATCTTTAGAGAATATCGTAAAATATAAAAATATTTTTTATGATGTTTTGTATTTAATCACATCCTCATATTGTAAATTTGCAAATTTTGATTTTTTTTATTGTTTTTTTACGAGCTACGCTAGTCGAATTTAAATGGAAAATGTCAGAATAATTCTTTTTGGTTGGTCATATCCTTGATGGAATAAAGAGGTCATGTGTCACGCCTCAAACCCCGAGCATGCGCACATTCCTCGGTGGTTGATAAAATTGCAACGTCCCAAGACACGTCGCTGACCCATCTATTTTAATACACATGCGGAAGCGTATAATAAAATTCCCAAACAACACAAGTATGGGATAGAAAAGCAGGATATCATTTTCACAAAACACTTTTCATAAACAAGCTAAGTTTATTTACAACACTAGACTATAAACAAAGATCTAAACCAAAAGAAGAGCCACCCAGCTAACTAGGCATAGGACTCTTTGGCCGAGACCTCTGAGACCTCCGGGGGATCTGGGTCTTCCACGACGTTGATCGCAACGGCAGGGATGTTGGAACCCTGTAGGGGACCTTCCCTGATTCCATTGATCCCATAGTGAAACCACGCCCTGAATCGATGAGGTACAAACTGTGGTTGGCCCTCATCGACCAAGATAGTGGTCATTATGAGCTCATGGAGCTAGGGACTCCCGGGGATAGGGACGTTAGTACTCTACTTCGTATACCCCATCGGCTTGTGACGGCCTGAATTTTCAAAATTTGTTTTCAATTAAATAAATCGGGCCTTTCATCGATGCACCGATAGTACTATTCTTTGAGCTGATCACTCATGAGATAACTAGACTATCTGGGGAAGCCATTAAGGGATTTTAATGCGATAGACTTGATAATTCAACTAGGAATTGATTTCTTGACCATGTTAATCTGCAAGAGTCATTACGGCACTGTCGAAATCGATAAGAGACCGGAGATAGGTTGATTTGACTGAGATATGTGATCAAAGTATAGATGATTCTACTTGATTGCAAAATACTCGTCAATCGGCACTAGACCGATTTTTCTATCGTTTTGGTACCTGGTACTTGTAATTGAAATATTGAGATTTTCACGACAACTGAGGGTCATCAATGAGTCGAAAAGGTACATTGTGACTCGAGATAAATTGATCACGGGTCAATTGCACTAAAAATTCCTAAAAGCTACTAAAATTGATTCAGATCGAAATTAACCGCGAATTTGAACCTAATTTCAAAAATTGAAAGTTCTGTAATGTCATGATTTATTTTAGGAACATTGACTCATCCTATGAATTTTTTTTGGAGATTCCGAGGTTTTTACGGAAAACTGTTTCGAACGTTGCGAAAAATTAGCGAAAATTCAGATGAGCCAAATTAAAGAAAATTTGGACTTCCAAGCCAAGCCTTTGAGTGTTGGGGACTTACAAAAAATTGTTTGGGATTTTTCTTCAGTGAAATCGGACCTCGATTTGGATAGTGGAAGATGAAATTGAAGTATAAAATTAGTGAAATTCGGATCCCTCCCTCTGTGCTGCCTTTTCTTCATTTTTCCCATAGCGTCAAACCATCGAAGCTGCTCCATTTTTCGCTTTGTTTCTCTGCCACGAAGGTAGCTTGCTGCCATCTCCTGCAGCTTCACCCACTGAAACATCCACCAGAGTCAACCAGCAGAGCCGGTTTGTTGACTCCTTCGCTGGCTCTCTTCCATTCGGCCCACAACCCACCGAAGCATCGTCCACGCGCTTCCCAGCTTCTGCTGAAGCCACGCCAGCCCACTTCTCGATCAAAATCGGCAAATTCTTCAGCGAAGCCCAGCCCTCGATCACTCCTCTCTTGTTCGCAACTCAGCTCCTCACGCATCTTACTTCTATCCGTGCTCAGCTTCTGCGAGACGTCCCACCGGTCAACTTCTCTCCCTTGAAGCCCCAAGGTTGACCCCTCCCCACGTGTCCCGCAGCACCAAAGCAGCCAGCTTCCATTTCCCCTGCCAGCGAAGCCACCATCAATTGTTTTATTCCATCGAGCAGTCCAGCATCTTCGTTCGTGTCTTCTCCAGCAACATGTCTTCGGCCCAAATCTGCAGCAGCCCATGAAGACCTGCAGCCCGCGCGTTTTGTTTCCTCAGCTCGCCTCAACGGCCCAACTCTCTGCAGCCCAACTCCCCTGCAAACTAGAATTGAAGTCAGCCCATTTCAGCCCATTTGGAAGCCCAGCAAATTGCCATTTTCAGCAGCTAAAGCCCGTGAAGCAAGCCCGACCCAACTCAAGAAAAAATCTCAACTTGGGCTGAGATTTGTTGGGCCAATTTTAGGCCCAGTCCAAAACCGTTGGTGCCGCTGCAATTCGGAATTCGGCCGCCGTCATGCCACCGTCATGGTGGATAGTTAGTGCAAGTAGAGCTTAGACAAACCCTAATATTTAACTAGAGTGGTTTGGTAATTTTTCGGACCTGTTTCGGCTTCCAATTAGGATTTTCCGAGCCTAAGTCTATTTACTTGTATTTATTTATTAATTTTCATAATTATTTAATGAATTATTTATTTTCCGAAAATTCAACCTGGATGGCGGTGATTGGAATTTCATGCTGATTGCAGTGGTGCTCTCTGTTTATTTAATTAAGCACTAGATCATGAAAATTGAGTGACTTGACGATTATGTAGGGATTTATCCCAAAATTGATTAGTGTCGATATTCAATTGGAAATTGATTGTGAAAGGTTATGAGTAGATCTAGAAAACCGCTGAAGTATGGCTGTACTAGTTGGGCCGAGATTCGCCACCGAATTTGGAGTCAGTCGTGCCCAATCAGGCCGTAATTTGGCACCTGTTAAAGGTCGCGCCCATCGAGCCATGATTCACCACCTAATAGAGGTCGTGCCTAATAGGGTTGTGATCTGCCACCTATTAAAGGTTGCATCACTAGGCCATGATTACTATCTAAAGATAGGTTGTGTCCTTAGGACCGTGATTCATGATTGAGAATTTTATAGACTATGCTCATTGAGTCATGATTAAGAAGTGAGATTGAATAGATGAGATGATTGGGAAATGGTTTTGATGACATATAATCGACTGGGTCGATTGATCAATGGTTCAATTTGTTCATTGGATGCTGTGATTGTTAGTATTTATGATTTGAATTGACTTGTAGGAAGGAACTGAGGCCAAGGTAAGTCCTCTCATGCCTGATTGTGCTTAGGCAGCCCTTAGGGCGTAATTTTCTTCCTAATCGAGTCTTAGGGAGTAGAACTTGCTGAGACGTTGTCTCACTCCGTTGTGGGATAACATTTTCAGGTCCTTAGGTGACAGCTGTAGAGAGTCGAGAGTCCCGGAGTTTGGGAAGGTGGAAGAAGCATAATCAACGAACCTGTATGGCTAGTTAGTCATAGGACAATTCCTTAAAATCGAGACCCATGTATGACTTGTTGTGGTTTGAAAAGTTTGGCCCTGCTTTCCTATTCCATTGTTTTATTGTTTGGGGATATTTATATGCTTCCACATGTGTACTAAAAAGAATGGGTCGGCGATTTGTTCTGGGACATCGCTATTAATCAACCAAGGAGGGATAAGCACATACTCCGAAGATCGGGGCGTGACACGGCTTCCCAAAACACACTGGAGGAACTGCGATCTACGGACCTGAAAAGAATTGAACCCATGATGAGGTGAGACAACGTCTTAGTAATTCCACCCCCTAAACTCCAACTAGGAAGAAAATATGCCTAGCCATATAACCACAAAGACTCACCTCCCCTTAGTTCCTCCTTACATGTCAGCACAATTCATATTGCAGACATAAGCAATAATAATACTCAATCAATAGGAACGCCACACCTCACACAGCCACAGGGGTCCCGATTATAAGGCTAAATCGTTATAACACATCCCATACTGTGTGCTACATGATTTTTTCCCATAATCAGGCGCGTCAATTTCACTCAATCATGTGTTCTAATTTTTATCACAGCCCAATGAGCACGGCATACTCGACGTTCGGCAGTCTTCTGGCATAACCAGACATCGCCTCATCCCTTGAGCACGGCAATGTCCACCCGACACACATTGGGGACGGCATTCCCAAAGGAGCTTCGGTCTGACCTCTACCATGATCTGACATCCATTGATAAGGCATCCCATATAGGGGCAACGTCTACTTGATGTACATCGGGGACGGGTTCTCTTAACCAACACACAATCATTCAATCTTGGCCAAGAACACTGTGCATTGCACTTAAATGCCTCGATTAAAATAGTGAATTTGACTTATTTTCTTCATATAAAAAACACACGGTAAAATAATCGTGTGTGGGTACATGGTCAATTTGAACCAGAAAAATTGATACCCTTCCTTTTTAAAATCCCACTATTTGATATAGTCTTTAAAACTATTTTTTTCTGTGTCAAAACCCGACACCCAGGATTTTCTAATTAAATACTGAAATTTCACAATTTTGGAATAAATAACCAAAATTTTAATCACCGGTCAATTTGCACAATATAACAACACTCAATTGCATAAACTAAGCACACTACTACAATCGGCACGAAATTCCAGTCATTGGCTATCCTGGTATAATTTATGAAAAAATCAAATAATTAAATAAATAGCAAAAATAATTAAATATGCAATTTAAATACAATAAATACTAACTTAAGCCGAAAACGTTAAACTAACCACCTAAACGGGCCTAGAAAATTACCACACGTATCTAGATAAATAGTACAATCTAATTAGCCCTTAATTAGTCTATTCTAACCACCTAACATGCATAATTAAATAATTAGATCACTAATCTAGACTAACTAACCACTTAATCCATACTTAGTTTAAACTAATTATCCGCTAAATGTAATTAACTCCCTAAGTAGAGTTTAGCAAGTAAACTCACCGGTTTAGCGGGCCGGTGAGTCCACGGTGAAGGTGATCAACACTCGAGCCTACGGCGATACCAATGGAGGTCTAAACGAGCCTTAAAACGAGCCCAGAAACCTCAGCCCACAGATAAAGTTCAACTTTTGCTTCATAGGCCGAGAAGGCTGGTCAGAGCTTGGCTTGGGCTAAAACAAACCAAGCGGGTTGGCGGAGGTTGTAGCGGGTGACGACGATGCTCGACAGTGGCAGATGGTGGCCAGATGAACTGCGACAGTGGCCAGGGTAGCTCGGGACGGCGACTAGGTGCGAGTAGGAGGCGGGAAGAGCACGTGAGCACGAGGGACGCGTGGATGGCTCGCGGGCAGCGTGCGACTAGTCTGGCGTCTTCAGGCAGTGGTCGACGGTCAGGGAGAGGCTACTAGCTAGTTCTCTGGTTCTCTCAAGCTCTCAAATGCCTCAACAATGGATAAAGGAGGCCCAATGAAGAAAAAGAAGGCTACTGAAGCAAGGGGGGACCCAATTGGCCTCAATGTCAACCAAAATGTCCCATTGTGCTCATTGCTTGCCCCCACCACCTTCACCTCTCAATTCTCAGCCATTTGTTCACCCAAACTTCCCCAACAAGCCATTGAAATGGTCCAAAAAGTTGCAACGCCCCCTAGCTACGAATTTTGTGGCATTTGGCCTCCAATTTCACTCAATTCTCCTCCAATTTGGCTCAAATTGGAGTCTATAAAATCAGCCAAGGTGACATCGTCCATCTCATGATTTTTTCTCATCAAGTGAACCAACTTGATGACAAAAAATGTGACCAAAAACGGCCATCTAATTTCCCGATCCAAAATAATCTAACTTTGATTTTTCACCGAAATTTCGAGTTTGTAAACAAATCTTTGGAGGATGAGTCGATGTTCCTAAAATGAATTGTGACATAATAAAACTTTCAATTTCTGAAATCGGGTTTAAATTCATGGTTAATTTCAACTGGGCGCGATTTTAGCGTAACCTAGCTTATCGAGTAGCTTTTAGGAATTTTGAGTACAATTGACCCTTGGTCGATTATTTTCGTGTCACATTGTACATTTTCGACTCATTGGCATCTTTCAATTGTTGTGAAGATCTTGAGATTTCAAATACGAGCACAAGGTACATAAATGACAGAAAAATCAGTTTAGTGTCGTTCGACTAGAACTTTGCAATTAGGTGGAATCACCCATACTTTAATCACATACCTTAGTCGAATCGACCTATCTACGATCGCTAATCGATTTTGATAGTGTTGTATTGACCCTTACAGATTAGCATGGTTGATCAATCGATTTTTGGTCAAATTCTCAAGTCTATTGTGTTAAAAATCCTTTAACGGCTTTATCAGATAGATTAGTTATCCCGTTAGTGATTAGCTCAGGGAAAAGAACTATAGGTGCGTCGATGAAAAGCCCAACTCATTCAATTGAAAATAGAATCAGAAATTCGGGATGTCACACCATGCATTGATGGAATATTTAAATATTAAATCACATTTTCATCTAATAGCTTGCAGACCAAAAAACAAAAAACTAATAGTTAGAATTTTTAGAATAGCTGGGCAGTGGTCTCATTGTAACTCATATTATTTTAGAGCAGGAGTTCCTGAATTTGAGTCTTTTCAAGGTCTATTTGCCTGAATCTTTTGAAGGTCTATTTGTCTTCTCAATGGTCCCATATAATCTTACATACCAAAGGAGAAAAAGATTGAGCAAGAAAAGAGAGAGAGAGAGAGAGAGAGAGAGAGAGAAAAGAAATAGAAGGCCAAGAGTAACAGTGTAGTTAGCTTCTCCTTTTCCCAATTAGAAGTCTCGTCTCAACTCATGTGGATTTTAGAAGTAGATCATAATGGAAAAAGCTTAGCCGATCATACTCTCTCAATCACACACTTTGATGGGTTTCCATCTGTAGGAATTCAAGTCAGTAGAATACGACTTATCTGTTTTCGATGCGTAGTCAACAATTTACTTCAGACCGATTGTTGAATTGCGGATGAATCACGAACAATATTACCTCACTTTGATCTGAATGTAATTACGAGAAAAACATCTGATTTTCACAGTGTAAATTCCAATTGTTCTTGTAAAGAAGAAATGTAACGCTTTCTTTTTCTTTTGATAGAAAGGGGACAAGAAAATGAGAGGAATTTCTCTGAGGATACAATCTGCCAACCATGCCAAGGGTTATCTTCAGGAGTCTTTTATATGACTTCATCACACCCTTTAAAAGGTGTCTTTCCATCGTAGCATATCAAGACGAAACGGTGTGATCCAATCGCACTCCATCATGGATGTACTAATTAAGTACAACATCTCCCACTCAAACATGATGGACTTGATAGCGCTCTTTCAAGAGTATAAGGCATTCAACATTCATCAACTTTACAAAACAATTCATACTAGCAAATAAGTAGTGTGACTAATGAGTACACCTACACTTGGGAGCTCAAATTATGAACCTGTTAAGGATGAAATAATGGATATAACCTTTTACAAAAAATAAATAAATAATGGCTATAACCCCGAAAAGAAATAAATAATCGATGTCTCACAGTGCCCGAGACATATTTGGTTACATCAATCCAAGTATACCTATCTCTTAAAGGCTATACTTGACTATTCTCAAAACACCGTGTATTTACAATTATATCCGCAACCACATAAATCGATATAATTGGTTAACTAGTAAATACATGTGATAGATTTAAAACAACAATAATCTTCCTTCGCACTCATGTCTCTCTCCATTTCAGAACAACTACTTTCCTAGACACGTCCCATAAGGCCATATCTATTCATGGCCGCCGGTAACATGCTAAAGTAGCAACATTGATATTTCACTTCTAGAACATAGTTAGAAGTTACATATGGCACAAAATGAGATAAATTATAAATTACCTCAAGGGCTCACACGATGAGTAAATAGGGATAATTTTACTCACATTCCCTTATTGATCGTACAATACACACGTAGTACGAATTACATGCTATAGTGGATTTCTCTTTCTATAAGAGCGTATGTTATTTATTAAATATATTCACTATACGGATCTTAGCCTAAACATAGTCACGTACTTCTCATGTACTCATGTTTAGCTCGAATGTTATATTAGCTCGCTTTCTATAGTGCCCAATTAATAACTCACATCCGGCATTTTACAGGCATACATAATTATGAGACTATCATGCTCGGTCTAATTATAACAAATCACAGACCTCATCTTGACTCCAATCAATGCGACATATTATTTTATGTACTAAACTTGCTCTTCAGCATTTATTTGTACATAAAACCTCATCTCAACATGCTAACTATAACACTTGAGGTGATTGCTCGTGTGAGTGAGCCAATCATTACCTACTGACATACTTTTCAATAATATATGTGTGTATGTGCTAGTCTCATAATGGATTTGTACTTATTGAAAGAACATCAAGTCACTAATAAACAAATAAGTACAATACATATGTCCACATATACATAAACTAATGATCCTCTATAATAACACATATCACATTCTACGCAATTCTAGTGACATCTTGTGGGTCAAGAATATGTCTCTAGGAACAACTTTCGTAAATGGATCAGCAACCATTCTATTGGTTAAAATGTATTGAAGGATCACTTATTTATGCGTTATTATATCTCTAATGAAGTTGTTCTTTATGTCAATGTGCTTTGTCCTTTCATGATACTTTGGATCTTTCACATAAGCAATGGCTTCTTGACCATCACAATAATCTATCACCGATCTTAAAACCTCAGTGATAGTGACTAAATTTTCCAAAAAACGTTTTAGCCATACTGTTTCTCGCACTGTGGCAGAGCATGTAACAAATTCTACCTCCATCGTAGATAAAGCCGTGCATGTCTGTTTCTTGCTATTTTAAGAAATTGCACTTCCATTAAGCAAGAACGCATATCCAAAAATCGATAATCTATGGTGTCTTTCAAGTATCTCAGGATCCTCTTCACTGCTTTCTTGTGTGCTTAACCAAGATTTGATTGATATCAGTCATCAATCCCACGGCACAACATATGTTGGGTCGAGTACACATCATAACATATATCGAACTTCCAACCACACTAGTATAAGGAACAATTTACATTACTTTAATTTCTTTTGGAGTCTTAGGGCACATCTTAATACTTAGGCCTTCACCTTGCATGACAGGGGTATAAATGGGATTACAGTATTGCATATTGAAATGCTCAAGAATCTTCATTATATAAGACTCTTGTGATAAAACAAGGAGTTTCCTTGATCGATCTCTTTCGATCTTAACTCTTAATATATAAGCAGTTTCTCACATGTCCTTCATTTCAAAATTGGAGGATAACCATTCTTTTATGGTGATAACCAAAATCTTATCATTTTCAGCCAATAAAATATCGTTCACATAAAATGATATAATTACAAATTTATCTTCGAACCGCTTGATATATACACAGTGATCTTATTCAATCATCGTGAAACTAAAAGTCGTTATAGCTTAATGAAAATGAAGATACCACTATCTAGATGATTGCTTAAGGCCATATATTGAGTGATGAAACTTGCATACTTTATTGAAACATATTGGTTGCTTCATATAGATTTCTTTATCTAGTTTTCCATTAAGAAATGTCGTCTTTACATCCATTTGATGTAATTCAAGGTCCAAATGTGCAACAATAGCTATGATAAGGCATATTGAGGCAAACCTTACAATTGGCGAAAAGATTTCCTCGCAATCTATACCCTCTTGTTGAGTATAATCTTTACACAAGACGAGCCTTATACTTTATGATGGATCCATCTATCCTTCGCTTAATCTTAAAGACACATTTGTTTTCAATGGCCTTGCGATTGGGTGGTAGATCAACCAAGTCCCAGACGTGATTTGCCTCCATTAACTAAATTTCATCTTCCAAAGCTTTTCTCCATTCTTCCTTATTAGAGGATGAAAGAGCTTCTTGAACAATCTTAGGCTCGACATCATCTTTTTGAGCAATCATAAATACTTCCCTTCAACCTCAAAAGATGATGATGAATACTTTTACGATTACTTTTACGCAACTAAATTTCTCTTGAATTCAGATCGCCAGGCAATGCAACATTCCCACTAGATCTTATATGTTGAGGTAAATCTTCATTTCCCTTTACAACATTAGTAGGTGTGTTATTAGGATCTTTCATCTTATATAATTGGAAGTCCTTATCAATCTCACCTCTACTCGAAAAATCATTCTCCAAGAACGTGACATCTCGTAACTCTATTTCGGTCACATTTCCATCAGCTTGTTCACCTATAAACACATACCCTTTTGAGTGTTCTAAAGATCTTATAAATATACATTTCTTCCCTCTAGGACATAATTTGCCATATTTATGAAATGAATCATGAACATAAGCTACACATCCCCATGGATGTAGACTACTTAAGTCTGGTTTTTTACTAGTCCACAATTCATAAGGGGTGGAAGCGACCGATTTTGAGAGCACTCGATTAAGTACATAGGTAACAGTTAATAACACATCTCCCCAATAAGAGATAGGTAAATTTACTTATGTCATCATAGACCTAACCATTTCCAATAGGGTTCTATTACTTCTCTCAGCTACCCCATTTTGTTATGGAGTACCATGAATAGTCAATTGTCGTACTATTCCATTTTCATCACAAAAAGCCTTGAATTGCTCCGATAGATACTTACGTCCATGATCGGTTCTCAATGCCTTTATTGTTTTGTTCAACTAATTCTCTACCATCGTTTTATATTGTCTAAAGCAGTCTAATGCTTATGACTTATGAAAGATTAAAAAAATAATAATAATAACTAAAACACGTGAAGTCATCTACGAAAGTGATGAAAGATGAGACTTCAAGCCTCGCCCTCATATTCAAAGGACCACAAATGTCATAATGTATGAATTGCAATGGAAATTCGGTTCTAGTCCCTTTACCAAATGGTTTTCTAGTTGCTTTTCCCGCTAGACAATGTTCATATACGAGTAGTTCAACATTAATGAGTGACCCTAAAAGGCCTTTTCTAGTAATCTTTGCATTCTTTGCAACCCAACGTGACCTAATCTAACATGCCAAGTACTTGCATCAATCTTAACATTACTAAAAGATGCAATTAAAGAAAAAACAACCATCGACATTAAATTGTACTAATTATAGTCAATGTCTAACACCATAAAATCATTCGATACATGACACGAACCATAATACACCGTTCCACACAAAATGTCAACACAATCACCATGAAAATTCAATACATAACCTAGGCTAAGAAGAACAAGTACGGAGACCAAGTTTCGTCGAATATCTAGAGCATAGAGGACATAGTGTAGGAATAGGTTTTAACCACCACGTAAAATTAATTTACATGTGCCGATACCGTTCATTTCAATTCTTGAGTTATTCCTAACATATATCCATCTTCTTCCAGGCTGTATATGACGATACTACACAAATGCTTCTCGGTCTCTAGCTATGTGATTTGTTGCTCTTGAGTCTACAGTCCACATTGGATGAGATTCAACAAGCATTACAGTGCTAGAAACAAAAGGATTACTTAAAGTAATGGAGTAACAGAGTACCTCTTTCGGCTTAGTGTGTTCGCGAGCAAAGTGACCCATATTGCCACAATTGTAACACTTCATCTTGGTCTTGTCTTTCTTCCCACCACGCTTCTTATGTTGGAAGGCCTTAGCCATTTTAAGTGCTTGATCAATCATCTTCCTTTGTTGTTGAATTAATGATTCCTTTTGTGCTTGAAGCTTGAAACTTTGCGCGAACTCAACTCAGCAACATAAGCATGAGTAGAGGATCCCGCAGCCTCTAGGCGCTCATCCTTTATTTCCAAATGACGCGCTATGTCATCAAAAGTGGCAATATTCTCATTATGCGTCATATTAATGTTCATATGCTCCCAACTGTCAAGAAGAGACCTTATAACAGCCTGAACTTGTTGTTAATTAGTAAGGGAGTGACCTACCGACTTTAGCTCACAATCATATTTGACATCTCCCAAAGATGCTGCCTCATCGTTACATTTGGGCACTTTCAGTATGTGTCAAATTTGATGGCGAGTCTCCTCAATTTAGTGGCAGATGTATCCCTAAACTTATCTTTCAAGGCAACTCACATAACTTGAGCTTTATCATAACTTTCAAAGTCACACATGAGATCATCTTGCATACAACTTAGCAACGTGATGCAAGCAATGCTATTTTCCTTTTCCAAGCTTGATAAGCTTCTAGATATCTCCTATGTTGAGCTGAAGTTCCATGCTCAGGTTCATCTATGGTGTGGTTGAGAGTGTCCAAAACCTCTTGCTTCTTAAGGATGTATTGAACCTTTCGGTGGCAAATATCATAATTGTCACTGTTTAACTTCTTACCCTTATTAAGGTCAGTCACTATGGTCTTGGATGCCGAAGCCATAATCAATTGCTATAACACATTGATATAATAAACGTAGAATCAATATTAGCACACTTTTTAGAGTAACACACATTAATTTGCAGCAAAGACAAACCAAATTAATGATAATTCAACAAAAGACACAGAAACGAAAAGTTCACTATGTTCCTAATTAGCTCCTATGTACGATTGTTCTATTGTTATTAATTAGTTTAATTTGTGCAAATTTTAAGTTCTAGGTGAGAACTCCTTCGAATTCTACCAACCTACGAACTTCCACTATAAAAAATAATTACATGACCACATGTACTTTTTTACATTTTTCCATTAACATTAAAACATAACATAATGTGAACCAACGTACAAAAAATAGTTATGCTGCAACTACAATCAAAACCGAAATTCAACATGGAACGGAAATACAAGGATTTCCTACCATTGTTCGAATTTTCTTGAACTAGAAAATTACAAGTATATTAAACTATATACATAATACCATTGAACCAAGCTCTACACAACATATATGACATCATTTTCATATAGGCTAGCTACTGTATTTCCTAAAACATAAGAAAATACAAGCTACAAATGAATAAACTATGCATTTATACCCTAAAAATACGCGTACTTAGGGTTATGTATACATTTTTATACATTTATAAAACTCAAAAGTATAAAATAATTATACCACAGTGTAGAGCTCAATAATACAAACCAAATGCCACCAACCACGCTCCAATCAGAGTTCACACGCGCCCACACGTGCCACCTGAGTGTGCGGCACGTGTGACGCACGTGCGAGCAAGCCAAACGGCTCCTCGCCGGTCCGACCAGTCCGACCGGCAACCGGTCTGATCGATTTGACCACCTGACCGGTCCATCGGTCCGACCAGTTGACCGGTCAACGGTCGGATTGGGTCGGGTCTCCCGACGAGTCGGGTCTCGGCCGTCGATCGCAGGCTAGCAATTGGCCGGCCAACTGTGCCGGTGACCGGCCGGCCAACTCTGCCGGCGATGACGTCATCCGGCAGTTATCGACTGTTGGATGACGTCTCGATGACGTCACGGTGACGTTAGCACGCGTGATTTCGTCAACGCATGAGTGACGTTCATGTGCTGGCATGCCTAGTGTGTCAGGTGCGTGTATCCCACGCACAGTAGCTTCTGGCCACACGTGTAGGCACATCCGGCGTCCTCTGGTGATGCTCTACTCATCGTCAAACTCGTCTCGACAAGTACTTTCACCTTATACGTTTAAAAATTTATTTTGGCCGAAAAAGTATTTCGAAAAATGGCCAAAAACCATACAGGTGTTTGCGACCCCGAACCCGTTCTTTGCTTCGGTTCATTTTCAACGATTCAAATAGCAATTCTAAGGAATAAGCATCCAAACAGTGTAGATTTCATACTCTTGATCTCGATATCAAATGGTAAACGAGAAAATTCGATGAAAAACAAGGCAGAAATCACAACTTGGTTGTGATACCAATGTAGGAATTCAAGTCGGCGGAAGACGACTTACCTATTTCCGATGCGCAGTCAACAATTTACCTCAGAACGATCGTTGAATTGTGGATGAATCACGAACAATATTACCTCACGTTGGTTTGAATGTAATCACAAGGAAAACATCAGATTTCCACAGTGTAAATGCCAATTGTTCTTGTAAAGAAGAAATGGAATGCCTTCTTTTTCTTTTGATGGAAAGGGGACAAGAAAATGAGAGGAATTTCTCTAAGCGTACATTCTGCTCACCATGCCAACGCTTGTCTTTAGGAGTCTTTTATATGACTCCATCACATCTTTTCAAAAGGTGTATTTCAATGTAGTATATCAAGACGAAACGGTGCGTTTCAATCGCACCCCATCATGGACATACTAATTAAGTACAACACCATCTTTAACTTTTTTATTTTAATTTTTATGTTTAAGGAGTTGTATTTAATAGCTTAAATTTGTCAAATCTAAGTTCTCATGTCCTCCTTCAACATCCGGTGCTTGAAAGGTTGGCTTCCTCAACTAGTTCCAAATTTACTCTATTTTTCTTTTTCTTTTTTGGCCGAGATTTATATAATTCTTTATTGCAAGCTCAAATTGAGAACAAATCAAAATAATAATATTCACACAATAAGAAACAAATCCACCAATATTTTTCAAATAATAAGAAATATATGAAGAATTCAATTGCAACTTTTAAAATAGTGTATATTATTCTTTGGCCAAAAGAAAATATTATGTAGATATTATTCCCAAATAAAAAAACTTAATAACTCAAAAAATAGGAATTTAATTATCTTTTTTTTTTGGCAGAATGTGTAATTATCTTGTACGCATTTAACTTCGATTGTTGTACGATTTTGTAATTGAATAAATCATAACTGTGGAGAAAAGTTCGTTAATCTCTACCTTTCTTATTGCAAGAAATTAGGAGTATTCATTGTTGTCAAATTTTACTTTGTATCTATATATTTTAGATATACAATTCTTAATATTTTCTAACATCTCATTCAAATTGATGGAGTTCGTATTGAAAGCAACTTTGCCAATGAAAATACTGGTGGTGATGAAGACAAGATGAACAATGCAATCAAAGATGCTAATCATGAAAGCAGCACGATACCAGAGAACATGAAAATCAAACCTTGCATAGGCATGGAGTTTAATTCTTATGATGATGCTTATGCATTTTGTAACAATTATGCTAAAGAAGCGGGATTTGGCATTAGAGTGTTAAACTCATACAAAAGAAAAGGTAGCACGGAAAAATGTGGTGCAATACTTTGTTGCGGTTGTCAAGGGTACAAGATCGAAAAGAAGTAGGTTAAGTTAGGACTGAGAAAAAAATGCAGTTGTCCAGCAATGGTTAAAGTACATCAAGTTAGGCCTCATAAGTAGGAAATAACAAAAGTCGTACTCGATCATAATCATTTTACAACTCCTTAAAGTGCTAAATTCTTTACATCACATAGGAATATCGAGTCCAGAACAAAAGGAAAAATTGAGTTGCACTGTGATGCAAGGATTAGAACAAATAAATCGTTTCAAGTGTTGGTTGTTGACGAAGGAGGACATGAGAACTTGAATTTGACAAATTTAAGATATTAAATAGAACTCCTCAAATATTAAAAAGGGAAAGAGAAAAATAGGGTAAAAGATAGAAACTAGTTGAAAAAGTCAACCGGTTTCCAACCAAAATGTGGGTCCTTAGTTGACCGTCACTCCGTCATTTGACAGAGAATGGTCAGCTAAGCCAAACATATTCATAATTAACCGTAAATTCAAAATAAAAAATTAAAAGAGTTTTGCTAGCATGATAGTACTGTGATGCTAAGTTTCTAATGGTGCCATATCGACCACAATTTTCACCCCAAAAAGAAATGGCTACTAAAAGTTTATAGGTAATACGATTCTTTCCATAAAAACTAAATAAATTCACATTGAAGAAAATGAAATTTAGAAACCATTATTTGCTCCTCCTAACTACTTCTTTTGAATTTAAATCTTCATCCCATCTCTCCTCTATGAACTACTTTGCAGTATGATCTTTTCTTCTTCTGTTTTTTGGTTAATCTACATTTTTTTTATAAAGAAAATCCACATTTTACAACATTTCCTCTTGGTAAATGTTGCAATATCTATATTTCATTAAATAAAACAAGAAACTTATGACATTCACTTAGTTACATTAAAATTAAAATATATATATAGATTAAAAAAATCCACATTTTATAAAGTTTTGAACTTATGACATACCGTCCAAAATTCATTGTGTACCACGGTAATTGTATGATTTTAATTTCATATTTTCTTGTACTTTACAATATATTTCACTTGATTACAATAAAATGTCGTACATTGGTGGTGCAACGTTGCAAAATTAGATAAAAATGCATTTTATGACATCATGTGTACTTGATTACCATCAAACATAATAAACCTTTAGAGAATATCGAAAAATATAAAATACATATGTATATATGTTTTTTTATGATGTTTTGTTCACATCCTCATATCATAAATTTACATATAGGCTATAATTTACATCAGCGCAGCCCATAGTGGTTCTAAAAACAAAGGATGGTCAAGGATTTCAAGAATCCTTAGACTAGATTTCTATGGACATACAAGCAAAGATACATAATTCTATAATTAAGTAGTTGGTTGCCACGTGTCGAAGCCAAGACAATTTTGAAGACATAACATTGACGGTGAATTTAGGCAAGAATGGTTAAAAAGGCACCAAACTCAAGAGGATCAGTTAATTCTCAATGGACAAGCCATGAGAACATTATCGAACAAGTCAAAAACCAAATGTGGATAAGGCGGTTCAATATAGAATATGGAGCGACTCTTGAGGAGGAAGCAACCGATCACCGATGGTTACTAAATTGGCCTATAAATACCATAGTCAATCCAATAGAAAGCCTAAGAACACACAAAACTACTTTATCTTACATTTTATCTTTGCTTAGTCTAGCTTAGTTGTAGCTTAAGATCCCCATCGTAGATTCAATTCCGGCGAATGTCTATGTTCCGGGTACGCTGTTGATTAGATTCTAGTGCTAACACATTTTCTAGCGTCATTAATTAGATGTCAACGTTGTGTCCTCATATCCATCTAGGAACAATGATTACTAAGTGTTATTACCATTGTCCAATGTAATCAATTAGATTTCGACGTTGTGTCCTCATATCCATCTAGGAGTAGTGTTTACTAGTTGTTATTCTCATTGTTCGGCGTCATTGATTAGATTCCAAAATTGTGACCTCGAACTTATTAGAAAGTAGTGCTTTCCAAGTGCTTTTGTTAATATCTAGTGTTGTCAAATCATCTTTGATATTGTATAAACCGCTTTAATTTTAATGGACTTTCATTGTTATGTTAAAGTGAGTTTAGATGTGACCGTTGATTAGATTTCAACATTAATTATTGTTGGTATTAAGCTCGTGTTAAGTGCATTAAGCAACTTCTTTAAATTTGGGATTATATGATATATAGCCTCCTTCTTATTTGATCATCTCTGTTTAAAGTTAACACATAACTTGAGTTTCCTTTAATAAAAACCAAAATCTAATACTTGGTGAAAGATATTTCGTAGCGAGATCCAAAATCGGTGAAATAGGTGGCTTAATTTTTCAGATGATTTTTTATAGGTAGGGGGAGCACTCAAACAAATTGGACAGGTAGGGCGATCCTGCAAGCAAAATAATAGATGAGAACAGTGAAAAAGACTATCATATTTTGATGCGTGATGGGGTGAGTGGAGCTACGTTGGATGCTCCCGCATCACTATTATAATGAAACTAGGGGTGAGCATGTGGGACCGCTCGAACCAGGAACCACCTAGGTTCGACCAGACCGATCGATCGGTGCGGTTTGGTTCCCGGTCCCATAAATTGGGAACCGGTCCTTTCAATCCAATTCTTGAAAGAAAGGGCAGCATAATTCTCACAAAATACAAATATTCATATTGTATGGCGTTACAAACTTGGTAGATGTCACGATATCTATATCTCGTTAAATAAAACAAGTATTTAACAAGAAACTTATGACATTCACTTGGTTACATTCAAATTAAGTAATGATCTAGATAAAAAAAAATCACATTTTATAAAGTTTAGCACTTATGACTTACCATAAAAAAAATCCATTATATACTATAGTAATTGTAGTATTAAAAATTCACATTTTCTTGAACTTCATAATATGTTGCACTCGGTTACAACTAAAATGTCGTCAATGGTGGTGCAACATTGTAAAATTAAATAAAAATGGATTTTATGACATCATGTAAGCTTGATAACCATCAAACATACTAAATCTTTACATAAAATCGTAGATAAAGAAAAGCATATTTTGTAATGTTTTGTAGTCGATGACATCCTTACACTGTAAATTCGTAAAATTTAATTTTTTTGGTTCTTTTGTTTTATAAGCTTCGTTGATCGGATTGAAGTGGAAAGTACCTGGATAGTCCCTTTTGGTCGTTTTAACTCATGGAATAAAGAGGCTCTGTACGAAAAGCATAAAAGGACCAAGCAAAAAGTATAAAGAGAAAGAGAAAAAGAATAGAAAAGCCCTTTCGGTTGTTCGTAACTCATGGAATAAAGAGCCTTTGTACGAAAAACATAAAAGGACCAAGAAAAAGGTACAAAGAGAAAGAGAGAAGGAATAGAAAAGCTCTTTTGGTTGTTTTTCTTTTCGATGACCCAGGAAACTCGTAAGCCGACAACCGGCGGGCAAATCCTAAGGCCCACAAAGAAACCCACCACCCCTGTGAAGTGGGTAAGTCCACCTGCGATGTGCTGGGGATTCGAACTTCTCCCATTTATGAAGGGAAGAAAGCTCGAAACCAGCAGCGCCACTCAGTGCGATGGTAAAGCCCTTTTGGTTGTTCGTAACTCATGGAATGAGAAAAGAATAAAGAGCCTCTGTACGAAAAGCATAAAAGGACTAAGCAAAAAGTACAAAGAGATCCTTACCAAAAAATTAAATAATTCCTTACCAAAAAAAAAAAAAAATGTACAAAGAG
This sequence comes from Eucalyptus grandis, assembly GCF_016545825.1. NCBI lineage: Eukaryota > Viridiplantae > Streptophyta > Magnoliopsida > Myrtales > Myrtaceae > Eucalyptus > Eucalyptus grandis. Next base: position 34,758,056 of record NC_052618.1, read on the forward strand.
AAAGCTTGTCCAAAAACAAAAAGTATAAAGAGAAAGAGAGAAGGAATAGAAAGCCCAGAGCGACGTGCCATCAACTTCTCCTTTGCCAGATTAGAAGTGCCGTCTCACCTAGTCGAGCTTGAACGAGTTCGCTTTTCTCCAGAGGTGGCTTAATTTTCAAATGACTTGTAATTACTCTGGTCCAAGTACGTGTTCTAGATCAAGAGTCAAGGAACACAAATATGAACTGTTAAAAAGTTATAAATTTATTACACAATAATCAATTTAATCTTAAATTTTTTTCAATTATGTCAATTTAATCATGAATTTTTTAATGATTTGTCAATTTATTTTTAAAATTTTATTTATGTCAATAATCCTAAATATTTTGAAGATTTGCCAATTTAATTTTAAACCTATTATGTGGATATTTTACTAGAAGGGACATTGGAAAATTTTCAAAAGATTTATGATTAAATTGCAAATCATCAAAATGTTTAAAACTAAATTGAAAAATGTTTATGATCAAATTGGTAAATCGTTAAAAGTTTAAAACAAAATCAGTAGAAGACTAAATTGGTTTCCGTACAACAAGTTTAGGACTTTTTGGATAATTTTTCCGTTATTTATTAAATACCAATTCTATCTAATTTTTAAATTTTTCTTAGAGATTTTAAATAATATTTAAAATTCTATCGGGAAAGTGAAAAATGTAATTGCCTTGCTTCATGGCAAACAAATATGCCCATAATCTTTTTTGTTTTCTTACTTCTTCGAGTTTTTGAAAGAAAATAACAAGGCTCAATTTTAATAAACATCAGGCTAATTGGAAAAACAAATTTGGCCATTTCATATCCATGCTCATTTGCCATGTAATATCGTCTCGTGATTTACCATGTCATATGTATTGACTTTATTTCTGCTCATTTTTCATGTCATATCGTTTTGTGATTTGCCATGTCATTGGCATGCCGTTTTTTATTTATTTATCACTCACATGCGACGGTCTTCGGTCGCAGAGAGTGGAACTCGAACGTGGCAAAGAAGCGACGGTCTTCGGTCGCAGAGAAGAGAAGCGTGGATTGAAGTGGGCGTATGAGTGGGAAATTTGGGATCGTATGAAGAAGACACGAGGATGGAGGGATGAACTGAAGGGAAAATAAAAGTAAAACAGAAGTTGCTAGCGTCGGCAACGAAGGAGAGGTGCACGAAGGAGACCGAGGCAGCGGTCTTCGCAACGTGGAGGAAGGGGCTCCGTGGAAATTGAAAGAGAAGCTGCGTCCGTGGAGAGCAGCTGGCTTGGGGGAAAGAAGTCAACATGTTTATCTCCTCAATTGAATCCTTGTCCCCTTAATACTTTCCAACAAACATAATCCAAGAATTAACCAATTTGATAGCAAAATATAGCCCCTCAACCTTAATTCCGAATTTCACTTAGTTTAAACTTCAATTTCATCCTCAAATTCTCAAATTTGAAGTCCAAATTCATTGAAGAAAAATCCCACACACTTCCACAAATTCCTATCATCCAAGTAGCTCGGCTTAGAAGTCGAAATTCCCTTCAAATGAGCTAAACCGAATTTCCATTCGTTTTTTAAATTGATTTTCTGTAAAAATCCCAAAATCTCCGAAATTTTTTCGGAAAGTGAGTCGACTTTCCTAAAACGAATCGTAACATGACAGAGCTTTCAATTTCTGAAATCAAGTTCAATTTCGCAGTTAATTTTAATTCAACGTGATTTTAGCGCATCCCAATCTACTAGGTAGCTTTTATGAATTTTTAATACAATTGACCCGTGGTCGATTATTTTCGAGCCACAATGTACATCTTCAACACATTGACGACTCTCAGTTGTCGTGAAAATCTCAAGATTTCAAATACGGATACAAGGTACGAAAATGACAGAAAAATCAATCTAGTGCCGTTCGACAGAAATTTTTCAATTAAGTGAGATCACCCACGCACTAATCACACACCTCTATTGAATTGACCTAGCTCTAGTTTCTGATCGATTTTGTCAGTGCCGTAATGACCCTTGCAGATTAGCACGATCGAACAGTTAATTCCTGGTCGAATTCTCATGTCTATTGTGTTTAGATTACTTAACGGCTTCACTCGATAGGCTAGTCAACTCGTGAGTGGCCAACTCAGAGAAAAATGCTATAAGTATGTCGATGAAAAGTCCAACTCGTCTTATCGAAATCAGACTTGAAAATCAGGATGTCTCACAAATAATTTCTTCACAGGAAGAGGGCCTTTTTGTTCTTCCTCTTTTCCTTTAGAATACACAATTCTATAGTTCCCCACTTAGAAAAAAAGAACATTTTTTTCTCTTTTAAAGAAGTAACCCTCAAAATAATTGCCTTGACGGGCTCTTTTGAGTTATGGGCTAGGTTAGCCTAACATGGGCAGCCCAATAACAATAAACCCCATCAATAATACAAACCCTAACCAACATGACTTCTACCGCTCAATTGCCCTCTAGCAATCACCATAAAGCTGAATTAACTTAGGGCTTTCGTTGCCCATGGTGGTGCGATTGCTTTGGTCCGAAACCGGGCCGTGGGTTGCCCAAATTTGGCCAGAATCGCCAATTTCTCTCTCGCCCATATATAGCCCCAATTTTTAATTCAATTAAAAACCCCACAAAAAATCATCAAGGCAAAGATATGAATAGCTTGGATACCAAATGTTTGGGAACTAAAAGGATTGAAGAACCCGATTATTCATGAATGAACAAAACTCATGTGTAATCTGGATCGAAAGTGGTAATGTGAAGAATTCTGTGCTAATCTCCTATCTGTTCGACATACTTTCTCAATATAATACACTAAGTATCAAGATGCATAGATATAAAATAAACTGATAAGCATTAACGATGATAGAAAGCTTCATCAATGTTAAACACTTAAGGAAATTACAATATTCTGGACATCAACCTCTGCACAGTTCTAGAGATTTTACATGACCATGAAAACTAGGAATTGGCTTCGTTATATGATTTACTATCATTCTATGTATAAATATGTATTGTAAGTTTACATCTTCTTATGCAAAAATATCTTTGACAAAATTATACTTGGTATATATATGTTTGTTTTTGCAATTATATTTCGGATCCTTGATGTAAGTTATCATTGCTTGGCTATCACAATTAACTAACAATGAGTTTGCGGTATTCTTAGCAACACCTAAATTATCCAAAAATCTTTTAAGCCAAACACTCTTTTGTGCTTCTGTTAATACTACCATGAACTTGGCTTCCATCGTGGATAAGACTATACATATTTGTTTCTCATTACTCTAAGATATGGCACTATTATTTAGTAAGAATACGAATCCAAAGGTAGATTTCCTTTTATATCTCCCCCCTAGTTAGCATCTGAAGAGCCTTCAAACTGCATATCCCTTCCTTAATAACTCAGCATATAATCAGCAGTACCCTCCAAATACCTTAAGATTCTTTTGATGGCACTTCAATGTGCTTGACCTAGATTTGATTAGTATCTACTTCCCATTCTAACTGCAAAACATATGTCACGTCTTGTACACATCATAACATACATTAAGCTTCCAACAACACTAGTAGAAGGAATACATTTCATTTGTTCATTTTCTTGTGAAGTCTTGGGATATAGTTTATGGTTTAATCATTCACCTTTCGCAATAGAAATGTCTATGAGTTTACAGTCTTGCATATGGAATCGTTCAAGATTTTATTTTATTTTTGGTAAAAATCGTTCAAGAATTTTCTTTATATATGTTTTTACCAAAAAAGATAATGATTTCTTCGAACAATCTTTGAAAACATTACTCCAAGAATATATGTAGCTTCTCCCATATCTTTCATCTAGAAGCTAGAAGATAACCAACTCTTAATAATATTTACAAACTGCATATTGCTTCTAGCAATTAGCATATCATCCACATATAATGATAAAATCATAAATTGATCTTTGGATCTTTTGATATATACACAATGATTTTCATCAATCATTGTAAAATTCTATGTCATTATGGCATTATAAAAACGTATATATCATTGTCTTGAAAACTGCTTATCAGTATTAAAAGTCAACATACCTTTTGTTCTTAGCCTTTTGAACGGTAATTGTATTAAGTTTAGCCAATATGTACAAGCAAACAACACCAAAGCTTACACTCAAAACGAACAAGGAATAATGAGTGGAAGGGTGCCGAAATAAAGGAAAATCCAACAAGGCAAAAGCTAGAAGGCACAAACAGCACAAAGACGGCCACCTCCTAAAGAATGACCAAAACAAAAGAAGGCGGACCGGTTAGCTAAACAATGGAAACCCAAGCCCAAAACCCAACACAAAAATGATAGAGCCCAAAGCGGCAACCAAGAACAAGGTAGGATGTAGCCAGAGGAAGAGAAGAATCCCATGCAGTAGACACTCCGCAATAGACTCCTAAGTAACCACCGAGGATGAATGAAAGATGTAAGGGTCAATCCCCCAGCTACATTGAAGTCTTTTGTTTCTTGGATTATCCTCCACATTTGTAAAAGTCAAGGCCTAATCCTTAACCAACTTAATGAGGTGATTCTTCAAGGCTGAGACCGTGAATGTAAGGTTCCTAAAAAGCATCTCATTCCTGTATTTCCAAATGAGATGGCACAACGCTTCAAAGGAAAACCGAGCAATGGAGTGGTAGAAGTCCTTATCGGGTAAAGATTTCAAAACCTAGCGAAGGTTGTCGGCCTAACTGCTATTACGCCAAGGAAGGTTGCATCGAGCCACCCAAAGAAATGCGCAACTGGCTGTAATGCTACAACCAAAAAACAGATGATCAATTGAATCCAGCATCAATTTGCAAAAAGCACAAACCGCATCTCCAATCCTGCCATAAGATAAAAGAAGGACCTGGTTGGGAAGTCGATTCTTGGTGATAAACTAGAGATTGAAGTAATATCTTGGGGGTAATAGCATTATTCCATATCAAAGAGCCCACTTGACCCGAGGCTTCTTCGTCCTAATTAGGTGCCATGCCGACGCCACTAAAAATAAATCGGAAGTACTTCCTACCCAAGTAAAGCGATCTGGTACTTGTGATAAAAAAGGGAGGGGCTGCTCCCAAGACTCTAGTACTGTTCGAATGGACTGACCAATCGGTGAGAAGAGATCCTCCACAGTAGCGAGCTTGAGTAAACCAGAACTATAGATCAAGGAGTCTGAAAATAAAAGGTTGAGGGGGCCTCTCGGGTGCCAATTATCGAACCAGAAGGACACATAATGGTCATCCCCTATGTTCCAGTGAAAAGAATGCCGAAAGTCCGTCCTAAGATGGAGGATTCTCTTCCACACCCAAGAGCAAAAGGTGGGTTGTTTAACCATCCAGAAACTCTTCCTTTTCAGGAATATTGAATGGATCCACCTACACCACAAGGATTCCTTGTCCATAAACAGGATCCAAATGTGTTTCAGCATAGCTGCTTTATTGTAATCCCTCAACCGACGAATCCCTACGCCACCTTCCTCCTTCGGAAAGCAAACATCATCCCAGGAGACCTTGTCACCACCCCTCCCTAGTCTGGGGCCCTTCTAGAGAAACTGTCTCAAGATTTGCTCAATGCGATCCAGCACAGCAACAGGGATGGTAAAAACACTCGCCCAATAGGCTTGGATTGTATGCAGAACTAACCTGATAAGCTAAAGATGACCAACAAAGGAGAGGAAGCGTTGAGTCCACGATTGAACCCTGTTGGTTATACGATCAACCGAGGAGACACAATCCGCCTTTTCGAGCCGGAGGAGATAATCAGAAGTCCTAAGTACCGCACTGGCAGAATGCCCTCAATGAAACCAAGAGCAAGGAGGATCTCACTACGCAGAGCTGCCGTTCCTCCAGCAAGAAAAACCTCACTCTTATTTGAATTGGGCTTAAGACCGCTCCATGCAGAGAAGGTATTTAAACCATCTTTCAAGAGAGATATGGAAGGCAAGTCGGCACTGCAAAATAGGGAACATCATCTGCAAAGAAGAGGTGGGAGAGACCCAAAGTCTAACATCTCCAGAAGAATTTGAAACTTGGTTTATTGGCCCGCGCACTTAGGATCCCAGAAAATAGTTCCATAACCAAGGTGAATAGGTAGGGGGATATCGGATCCCCTTAGCGAAGGCCCCTGCCACTAGGAAAAAACCCATGAAGTTCTCCATTCAAGGAGATTGAAAACTTGGGAGTGCGAACACAGACCATGATAATCCGAATAAAATGATCCGAGAAACCAAAAGCATAAATCACCATCTCAAGAAAGTCCCAGTCCATCATGTCATAAGCTTTCCGAAAGTCCACCTTCACCACACACTTAGGCTCGTATGGATCAAGATTGAAGCCAATAAATAACTCCTGGGCAAGAAGTATATTTTCTCTAATACACCTGCCTTTAACGAAAGCATTTTGATACGGACTAATAATATCATTAAGGACTGCGACAATCCGATTAGCTAAGACCTTGGTAATGCACTTGTATAAGGTGTTGCAATAGGCAATAGGCCTATAATAATTGACTAACGTCGCATTAGGAACTTTCGAGATCAACACCAGAATTGTATTATTAATTTCCCTGAGAAGTCTCCCCATGATAAAGAAATCCTTAACCGCTTAAGTGACCAAAGGTCTTACCAACTCCAAATTGTGCTTAAAGAATTTGATACCAAAACCATCTGGCCCTGGAGCCTTCCCGCAATGCAAGGAGAACAAAGTATCATGAATCTCCACATTAGTAAACGGATGGGAGAGGAATTTGATCCGATCATCCCTAAGAGGGCATCGTATGACCTCTCGAGTATCCCGCAAGGAGGGGCTGGAAGACAAGGGTTCCAATCCTAAGAGCTCCAGAAAATGAGAGACAAAAGTCTGCTACACCAAACTTGGCTTAGAGATAATATTCCTAGAACTGTCCATAACAGAAAGAATCGTGTTTCTTAGTTGTCTCCTATTAACGGAATAGTAAAAGAATTTGGTATTTCAATCACCTTCTTTAAGCCACCTGATCCTGGACTTCTACCTAAAGAATGACTCTTTCTAGCTCCTCAACTCTAATAAGGTCCTCCGATGAGTCTTCTCCAAATCAGCAATAAGTTCACTAGATGGATCATGCTACAAGCCAACCTAGGCTAGCCTAAGAACACTTCTCGCTGCTGCAACCCTCTTAGAGATATTAGAGAAAGACTCTCTGTTGACCTGTTTCAAATGGCCTTTAAGAACTTTCATTTTACTCACCAGCCTAAACATAGGTACACCAACACACAGAGTCTCCCAAACTTGTGAGACAATGCTATGGTAAGACGAGTGCTTGGTCCAGAAGTCAAAGAACTTAAAAGGTCTTCTAGAAAACACCAGCTGCATCATTCTAACCACCATAGGCGTGTGATAAAAAATACTAGACACAAGAAAAGAAGCTTCTGAATAAGAGAAATATTGGCTCCATTTGGCATTTACAAGCACTCAATCGATTTTCCTAGCCTTGCGGTTAGCCCCGGAGGAAGTAGACCAAGTAAAGCGAAAGCCAATATATCAAAGATCTTCTAGCTTAGACTAAAACAAGCATTGATTGAAGTCATCAAAACTAGGAATCCAAGTGTTAGAATCCCTAATCCGATTAGAAGGATCTCTGATAGCATTGAAATCTCTTGCCACTAGCCAAGCGGATGATTGAAACACATAACTCCACTATACTAGGTCTACCCACAGAGGCCTACGGGCTACAAAAGTATGCTCAGCAATACCACAAAGACATAATAGTAAATGCCGGTCATAAGAAATCTCAACCTGCCATGTATCACTTGACTATTGGAAGAAATCACTTCAAAGGTCACCAAATAAGGGTTTCAACCAATCCAAATTCTACCCCCATGAGAGAATTCATAATTAGTCACGCAATTCCATCTAGAGACCAATCTATTAGAAATGGAACCAAAGAGGGCATCGGGAACTTTGGTCTCCAACAAACCAGCCAGTCAAAGCTTTTTAGTATATACAAGGTTTTTAACCTCAGCTTGCCTAAGAGTGTCCATAAGACCCCTCACATTCCAAAAACCGAAGAACATAAATAAATATATATTTAGATATAAAGACGTAGCCGAGCTGAAAGAGGAGCGGAGGCCTACCTCCGCTTATATGGCTTATTCGGCCGATTGGCCACCGGAACCGTCGTAGCCTCAGATGAAAGGGGAGTTGGATCAAGAGCAACAAGCTTCTCGTGGATAGTATCCACCATCCTTGAAGAGGGAGGGGCTCTCAGGGAAGGCAGAAGCAAGAGCAAATCATCCTCAGAGTAGTTATCTGAGACTTCTAATTCCCTAGCAGCCCCAAGCAAACCGAAGTTAGAGGCTTCAGCTTGATCCAACACCTTCTCAGGAGTGGCGGGAATCTCTGAAACTGAGTTGGGGTCCTCCTTAATAGGGCCATGAGGGTGGGATACCAACTTCGACCCCCTGACACTCCTCAATGCCTTGCATGCTGTGGTAGGGGGCAATATCCTTCTCCGAGGTGGACTCCTTGAGGAAAGGTAGGCTTCCCCTTTCTGAGGAGGAGAGCAAACAGGAAGAGGAGCCTTCATTCGGTGCCTTTTTCTTCTTCCCTTTAACCTCATACTAGCGAAGTTGCGGCTCCTCAGGGTTTCTAACAACAACTGAGGTAGGTTCGGTGGAGGGCTGAAGGGCAGGTTTGGATGCTTGAATAGGGGTAGCAGGTTCGGTGGAGGGCTGAGGTCATCTCCCCACTTCTTCTTCGACCGCCACAGCAGCTGGAGTCTCGTTTATATGCCCGAATGTACCACAGGAGGGGCATTCAACAAGTTTCCACTCAAAATTAATTGCAATCGAGCGTATAATCCCATTCAAAACAACATCCACGGAGGAACACCTCGGTTGATTTGCATAGATTTCAACACAAACCCTCGCAAAGGAGAGCATCTTCCTTACTCCGTGCGTTGGTCAACATAGAGAGGTTTACCAACGGCACTAGCAATTCCCCCAATAGCTGGAGCTGACCATAGATCAAGCGGAAGGTTTTTCAACCTAATCCACACCAGAACGGCGGTTTGCTTATCCTTCTTCAAGTCCAAGAGGGGTTGTCATTGCTACAAAATGAGGGGAATCCTTGCAACCGTGAGAGGTCCATCTTCAAGGATCTTTCTTTAGAACTCCGGGTCCGAGATGTGGAAGAAAAAGAATCATTGATTATCCGGCATAACCTCCACTAACTTCGAGCCCCATGTTCACACCAAGGCTTGTTCGGTGAGTTAGAAGGGAAGTTTCTTCCCAACATAATAGCCAATAAGGCATTCGTGCCACTTCGAATCAAATGCCTCCAATACTTCCTCCGCAAGGTGAACAACGGGCTTATTGTCCACAAAAGTGGGGGGGGATATTAGACAAGGTCATAACCTTTGGAAGCGAGCTTGCCCACATTTGCCCAAGTGCGAGTGGGGGATGCCTTCTGGTTCCCAAGATCACGGACAGGTCCATTCGGTCTCTTGGAAGAGGACCGCGCTCGGCTTCGCCTTCTAGAACGACCAGCATGGGGAGGGGTTGTAGCAAGCCCTTGGCACTTACCGATTCGATCAGCTTGGTCAACCTTGGAAGGGCCAGACAGAGTAGGGACCGAGGGGTTCCGGCCCTAAGATGTTGCCGTAGAAGGCTAAGCCTCGCGGGACATACTAGCCATGCCAATCGTGGTTAAGGCCATTTCATAAATACCTTGAATGCAATCTAACGATCACAACAAAAAAGCCATACGGTGTAGAACGGAGTACCTAGGAGACTTTAACGGCACCAAGGAGAGAGAGAAGCTAGTTGCTCTTGATCTGAGAAGGCCCAACAGACCATTGAGTAGGCTGCACTAGCTAGCTCGACTCGCAAGAAGAACAGGAGAAGCCCGTTCATGGAAACTCGAGATATAAGACCAAAACAAGGGAAGGAAGGAGTAAAGCTTCGAGAGAGGTAGAAAGGAGACCAGGCCTACTAATCTTCGAAGCCTCTACCCTCAAGAATCAAAGCCCACGGTCGAATCAACAGAAGGCGAGATAACTCAATTTGCGAGCCCCTAAGCCCCGAACCTAGGATTGTGGGTTGAGAGAGGAGGAATGGCTTGGAGGAACAATGAAGGAGCTATAGGCAACCCTACCCTCTAATGCACGGGCCCAAGAACCAGCCGAGACCCCCGCTCCATGCAGCAAGCAAACCAGACGAGCTGCTCGCACACACCACCTAAGGATTGCGAGATCTGGAGCTATAGGTGAAACTAGACAAATTCGTTCGGTGGAGATGAAGAGGCAGGTGAGAGGAACCTACCCTCCAAATTTCAACCAAAACGGATGGCTATAACTCCAGGAATGAGCAGCACACTAGCCGGATGAACAATACCAGCGAGAACGCAATAGAGAGGAACCGCGTGAACAGTACCTACGAGAGGACAAAATTGGCTTTTCGGAATATGTTCGCTACCCACATATTTTTGGCATTCTCAAAACGCATAAACTCTCGCATAACATCATTGTCCATGCTACTCAATAATGTGAAGCGAGTAACTGAGTTTTTCCTTTTCCAAGCAGCAAATGCATTCTTATCTCTCTCATGTTGTGTAGTATTTCTATCCTAGGTTCTTCCATAACTTGGTTGAGAACTTCTAGTGCTTCTTGTTTTTTCTAGCACATATTGAATTTTCATATTCTATATCTTATAATTCTCACCATTCAATTTATCTCCTTTGTTCAGTTTAGCCACTATATTCTTAGAAGCTGAAGCCATTATATCTGAACATTTCAGATATATTTGCATGAATTATTAATGCCTAACATTTATGTATCTATTTTGCATCAATTAATCATATTACTGAATAATTTTCAATAAGGTCTCAAAGTCGAAAAGTCACTTTGTCTCCAATCATCATCCAAAATTCCTAACTTGAAATTATCATTAATATAGTCATCTATGTAAAAATAAGTTCTCCAAAGTCACTAAAACTTTCTTGAACTTCTTACAAATAATGCAAATAAGATTGAACTTTCATTAACTAAACATACCATTTACACAAAGTAACGTGTCTAGTAAAAAGATATCAACATCAACATGGAAAGAGATATTTACACCTAAGATATCTAAAACCAACCTAAGAAAAATAATAAATAAATAAATTCAATGATACTCAGCTATCTCATAAATAGGGAAAAACTTTTCAAATTTCTTAGAAAATTCCTCTGACAATTTTACGGTCATGTTGGGAACCATGAAAGGATCCTTGGAGATCCCTTATGTCTCCTCCATGGTGCATTCATTTTGTACCAAGTTACATTCAGCCTGCGGGTTGAAGTCTTGGCTACCTCAATCCTATAGTATTCTCTCGGAAAATCTATTGTATGTTTTTTTATGAGCTGGAACAACGTTAGCCTCCTATAGGCTATCTAACATTACTTGCAATTCACATGGAAGAGTGTTCATTAGGAACGACACATTTTCAAAATCCAGTATAGGGTAACCATTCTAGATGATTTCTTGTATCATCTCGTTGACCTTGGCCATATATGTCACTATATCATCGTCATTCCACCGATAATTAGTTAATTTCGCTCTTATCCCTTCAACTTTCGCATTATGTTCATCCATTTGTATGAATATAAGCGTGCGTACAAAACGCAACATTGTTCCTGCAACAATTGCATAACAAAAAAAAAATAATAATGGATTACATATAATCTATAATACAATTCATCAGCATTTTTTTTAGGTCAATGGTCAACGCATGTAAAAGGTTGGGTCAACGGTCAACGATGGAGGCCAATGTAGGTCAAGGGGTTAGCAGGGTCGAGTCAACGAGTCAATCGGGTTGGGTTGGCCATGGGGCCAAACCGCAATTTTACGGAAAGTGGTAGGGGCAAAAAGGTAATTATCCATGCAAGTGTGTGCCACGCATGTGCCAGTAGTTGCTATACATGTGTCTACAGTCCGCATGTATGTGTTGAGCACATGCTTGGGGGAGTCCCTTGTGTGTGCCGTGCATGCGCCTATGACCGTCCCTTCCGGCCACACGTGTAGGAGCATTCAACGATGTGTTACCACTCATTTTTCTCATCTCAAAGAGAACTACGACACTTCCAAAATAAATTTTTAATGCACAGAACATTGAGAAATGACCCTGAATAGTATGGTCGGGTGTCAGTTTTTTGTATTGGAGCATTCGTCGGTCTCATTTTGCGATTTCTAGCCAACAATTCATTTATTAAACATGTTTAACAATTAGTAAACATGAACACATGCTTTGATACTAATGATGGAAATTAATTCCAAAATTCTAAACTTAAACTATCAAGTAACGTCAAAACCGCATACAAAAACAGGCCTAAGAATACCTTTTATCACTAATTGGAAAGTACATCACGCAATGGAACGTGCCTTCTTTTTCACAGATTAAATGGACCTATTGTAGCATCTTGAGAGAGATCGAGTGCAAACAATTTTCTTCACATGAAGAGGGCCTTTTTGTTCTTCTTCTTTTCTTTTATAATACACAATTCTATAGTTCCCCATTTAGAAAGAGAGTCACCCTCAAAATAATTGCCTTGACGATTATTTTCTTTAAATTGTGGGCTATGGGCTATTGAGTTATGGGCTGGGTTAGCCAAACATGGGTAACCCAGTAACAATAAAACCCATCAATAATGCAAACCCTAACCAACACTACTTCTACCGCTCAATTCCCCTCCAGCGATCACCATAAAGCGGAATTAACTTAGGGCTTTCGTTGCCCATGGTGGTGCGATCGTACTAGTCCGAAACCGGGCCGTGGGTTGCCCGATTTTGGCCAGAATCGCCAATTTCTCTCTCGCCCATATATAGCCCCAATTTTTAATTCAATTAAAAACCCCACGAAAAATCATCAAGGCAAAGATATGAATAGCTTGGATACCAAATGTTTGGGAACTAAAAGGATTGAAGAACCCGATTATTCATGAATGAACAAAACTCATGTGTAATCTGGATCGAAAGTGGTAATGTGAAGAATTCTGTGCTAACCTTCACCATTGATGAAGTTTGATTGATAACTTGAATTGTCGAATGTCGAATAGTCGGTGAAAGGGTATTTCTAGCCAATTGCCCTCTTAAACGTGATGGTGTGCTTTTAGATCATTAGAGAGTTTGGCTTAAACCTATTTATATCCCCATTCGCACACCTTCATATAATGTCTTCCAGCGAGATGCTATCATGCCCTTTGGGCAATCACTATACAGTGGGCAGTCATCGTGCAACTTAAATTGAACAATAAACGTTAACGAAAGTAACTGAATGTGAGAATAATAAACTAAATGCGGATTGCGTTATTGATATTATAACACTTGCTACTATTTTGGTAAATTGGTTTCCTTGATTGATCAATCAAGTGAACTTCGAGGGGGATTGACCCCGCAAAGCTTGAATCTACCGGTAATATACAATAAGAACCGAACTGATTTCCGAAGCTTGATAACAACTGAAAGATGTTTCGTGCGCTCATCCAAGAAAAGTTCGCTTATTCCATGACACACATCTCTACATATGTTTGACATTGTTTTCACTCGAGTTAAGGGCTAACTGGATTGCATGAGGGTTGATATCCATCTGTTCTTTACTGAAACTAGGATGTTGAAATATTCTCCTTTATGTAGTTTCATGTACTGTGAAACTTTGCTAGCAAACCTCTCAAACAAGCCATCCATGACTTCTTCTCCGAAATGTGTTGTTAGGATGGACTCTGAGACCGCTCTAATGGTTGCTGCCGCATATTTGCCTCTCATTTGTAAATCGCCGTCGCCCATTTCGGCGTCCCAGGTGACTTTAAATGTTTCGAACCTAGTGATGTCAAATGAGCCCTCCTTTTGAATCACATATCTAACTTCTTCAAGAGTAGGTAGGTAAAAGGGCATGTTGCAATCATCTAGTTTTTCCTCTTCGATTATTCCCTTTAAGCACGAGACCAAAAAATTGGTGGTGAGAAGAAAGCGATGATAAATCGGAGCACTGCACATAAAACAATTATTCCAGAACAGTAGACAGAACTAAAAAAACTATTTATACTAGACTACCGTTATCCTGTGGAAATTGGAGTGTCAATTTACCAAACCACGTGGGGAGTTGCCATTCATAACTAAGTAATGAAAATTTTATGAGCTTCCTTTTACCGGCAATTGTTTGAAGCAGAGAGTCATTTGGGCCACACCAATCAAACAGTCTTATGCGAAATAATTCACACAATGCATTCGATGGGCACGCACGCAGGCACGCACTAGCGCGGAAGCACACGGAGATTGTAGAGAGTAAAACCTCTTGGACCATATCGCTTATTGTCATTCCTAGCAATTCCCATATATTAGAGACTTGATCCTCGGACAAATTGACACTCGCATCTCTTCCGATCATTGTGAACATCATACGACCTCCAAGGACTAGCTCTTCCGAACGAGACTTGAGGAACACAGTCATGTCCCTGTTGAAAAGGTCCAAGTATGCCTCGTACACGCTCTTCGGGGTTATCCTTGCCAGATAAATATGGCCTTTGTTTAAGGGCGATCCGAACTCACTAACGAGATTGGCGGGCACCTGATAAGGTGCATAAGTAACATAATTTGCATGAATCAAATAAAGAAGAGCAAACAAATCAATCTAAAGTTAATTCATACTAACTAACCTGAGAGCGCCAGTGGACACTATATGAAGAATGTATGAAATGAAGAGAATGGTCGGGGAACAACCTCCCATAAAAATTCCCGGGCATTGCCGCTATGAAACAAGGTCCGAAATCTCCTCCCTTCTCTCTCCTCAGCTCCTCGTAAAAGCTCGGGATTGATCTGATTAAGTTGTTGAAATCGTTATCGAAGAGATCGTTTAGGAAAATCTGAAACGTGGGTTCCGTCTTATTTAGTTTCTTTCGTATGGCATCGATGGAATCGATCATTTCCCTCAAAAACAGCAGTGCGTTGGGACCTGAAGAGCATCCCAAATCTGCCGATTTCAAGCATTCAGGGAAGCTATCTAGATAGAGCTCTCTAAGGGTTTCTTGCAGTGCTGGCATTGCTCGGGACATAACCTGTTTCTGTATTTGTGCGCATGGACATCAAGTCAGTTACAGCATTGAAAACAATAACATGCATGATTTTGAATCTTCGATTTTCATTTTGCACTTAAACCAGACTCTTGCAAGGTTTATGAATTAAAAGCAACCACTTGCAAGTGTGTTATATATATCGCTTTCGATTGAAATGATTAGGAATGTGACATAGGCTCAAACTTTGGAATGGGCTCGGGCGTGTTCTGCTGTCTTTGAGGTGATCACAAGGAATTTCATGAAACGATGCGAATGTCGAGTAAGGTAGGCCATCGCGGTTCAGTCCACAACATGTGGACTGCCAAGCCGAATGCGTTAGATGTGCTGAAGTCTGTGCGTTTTGCCTTAAGGTCAAAAAAGAGTTGAGTTTGGATTTACTGGTGCGAAAGACGCATAAAGTGGAAGTTGACCTGGTAAGGTAGGCTCACACAACACCAGATTAATCTCTCGCCAACCCGAAGCAACAACAACCTAAATCTTCTCCATCTGTGCTCAGCCTTTGCCGTCATCACAACGCCTGTGACCACCACAGCCAAAGATGACAACCGCGAGCGCAACTGCCAAGCCGAATGACGACCCCTCTCCAGTAGGGTCTCTCTCTCTAAGCATGACGGCATGGGTATTGGGCTAGTCACCTTGCCGAAGCTCGACGTGTATTGAGTTCCATCTCCTCAATAGCCGTGAGCCTCTAAATCTTAAGGGGCCAAGCCTCCAGATCTGGAGGCTGGGCACCGCCTCCAGACCTCCAGATCTGGAGGCTCCAGACACCGCCTCCACAATCATAAAGGTCTCGATGGTGATGCCGAACTTGCTGAGACCATGACAGCAGTGGAGGCCAGAACTTGCAAGGCCATATGGGCTGGGGAGGGAGCCAGTCAAGAAGCAATTTAGACGGCGCCAGCAAGCGTGATGGCAAGCTAGTTGCACCGATCTGGGTGAGGCGTCGGCAGTACGATACGAGGGTAGAGAGAGAGAGAGAGAGAGAGAGGGAGAGAGACAGAGAGAGTGACCTGGACGAAGGAATTCTGGGCATAACTAGCTCTTCCTTCTCCTCCATTCATGCAAAGACTCTGATCCATGGTTTGACGAATGGCTACTTTCACTTTCAGTACTCTGATCTTAGCTTCGTTTATCGTTTCCCTGCCCGAACCTTCATATGGACTTTAGAAGTAGATTCATAATGGAAAAAGCTTAGCTGTCCGTGATCCGTCAACCACGGACCTAGGATGGGTTTCCATCTTTGACAATATATATATTTTTATTTTTATGTTTGAGGAGTTTTATTTAATATCTTAAATTTGTCAAAGTTAAGTTCTGATGTCCTCCTTCTTCAACGACTAGCGCTTGAAAGGTTGGCTTCCTCAACCGGTTCCATTTTTACTCCTTTTTGTTTTTTTCCGAGATTTGTATTATTCTTTATTGCAATCTCAAATTTAGAAACAAATCAAAGAAATAATATTCACACAATAAAAAAAAAAATCCTACAATATTATTCAAATAATAAGAAATATATGAATAATTCAGTTGCAACTTTTAAAATAGTATAAATTATTCTCTGGCCAAAGAAAAATAGTGTAGATATTGCTCCCAAATAAAAAAAAAAAAAACTTAATAACCCAAAAAATAGGAATGTAATTTTCTTCTTCTTCTTCTTCTATTTTTTTTTTTTTGGCAGAATGTGTAATTATCTTGTACGCTTTGAATTTCGATTATTGTATGATTTTGCAATTGGATAAATCATAATTGTAGAGAAAAGTTCGTTAATCTCTACTTTTCTTATTGCAAGAAAGCAGAAAGTATTCATTGTTGTCGAATTTTATTTTGTATCTATATAATTTTAGATATATAATTCTTAATTTTTTCTTGACATCTCATTTAGATTAATGGAGTTTGTGTTGAAAGCAACTTCACCAATGACAATAATGCTGGTAATGAAGACAAGATGAACACTGCAACCGAAGATGCTAATCATGAAAGCGCCACAATACCGAAGACGTGAAAATTGAACCTTGCATAGGTATGGAGTTTAATTCTTATTATGAGGCTTATGCATTTTATAACAATTATGCTAAAGAAGTAGGATTTGGCATTAGAGTGTTAAGCTCGTACAAAAGAAAAGGTAGTGAGGAAAAATGTTGTAGTTATCAAAGGTACAAGATTGAAAATGAATTGGTTAAGTCAAGGCCAAGAAAAAGATGCGGTTGTCTAGCAATGGTTAGAGTACATCTAGTTGGGCCTCATAATTGGGAAATAACAAAAGTTATACTCAATCATAATTGTTTTACAATTCCTCAAAGCGTTATATTATTTACATCACGCAGGAATATCGACTCCATAACAAAAAGAAAATTCGAGTTGCACTATGATGCAAGGATTAGAACAAATAAATCTTTTCAAGTGCTAGTAGTTGTTGAAGAAGGAGAACATGAGAACTTAAATTTGACAAATTTAAGATATTAAATAGAACTCCTCAAACATAAAAATAAAAATAAAATAGGGTAAAAGATGGAAACCGGTTATTTCAACCGGTTTCCATCCAAAATGTGGGGTCATAGTTGACCGTCACTCCATCATTTGACGAAGAATGGTTAGCTAAGGCAGACATATTCATAATTAACCGTAAATTCAAAAGAAATTAAAACAGTTTTGCTAGCGTGACAGTGTTGTTATACTGAGTTTCTAATGGTGCCATTTTGACCACAGTTTTCACTCCAATTAGAAATGGCTACTAGAAGTTTATAGGTAATACGATTCTTTCCATAAAAACTAAATAAATTCACATCGAAGAAAATGAAAATTAGAAACCATTCTTTTTCCTCCTAACTACTTCTTTTGAATTTAAAGCTTCATCCATCCCATCTTTCCTCTATGAACTACTTTGCAGTATGATCTTTTTTTTTTCTTTGGTTAATCTGCATTTTTTTTTTTATAATAAAAATTCACATTTTAATGTTTCGCTCTTGATAAATGTTGTAATATCTATATCTCATTAAATAAAACAAGAAACTTATGACATTCACTTGGTTACATTAAAATTAAAAAATAATGTAGATAAAAAAATCCACATTTTATAAAGTTTTGAACTTACGAAATACCATCAGAAATTCATTGTATACCATGGTAATTATAGTATTTAAATTTCATATTTTCTCGTACTTTACATTATATTGCACTCGATTAAAATGAAATGTCGCACAATGGTGGTGCAACGTCGCAAAATCATATAAAAATGCATTTTATGACATCATGTGTACTTGATTACCATCAAACATAATAAATTTTTAGATAATATCGTAAAATATAAAAAAATATTTTTTTTATGATGCTTTGTACTTAATCACATCCTCATATGGTAAATTTGCAAAATTTGATTCTTTATCGTTTTGTTTTACGAGCTACGTTGGTCAAATTTCACTGGAAAATTTCTGAATAATTTCTTTTGGTTGGTCATATTCTTGATGGAATAAAGGGACTCTGCCCCGATAGAATATTTAAATATTGTATCACATCTTCATCTAACAACTTGCCAATAAAAAAATATTTAACGACGTAAATTTTTAGAATAGCTAGCAGTGATCTCACAATATCTCACATTATATTCGAATATTTTCAAGATCCATTTGCCTTTTTAATAATCTCATAAAATCTTACAAACGAAATAGAGAAAAAGATCGAGCTAAAAAGAAAAAGAAAAAGAGAAAAGAAATAGAGGGCCAAGAGCCACAGTGTAGTCAGCTCGTCCTTTTCCCAGTTGGAAGTCCCGTCTCACGTCGTGAGTCAAGGTAGAACAAAGTTGGTTTTTCTCTAGGGATGGCTTAATTTTTGAAATGATTTTTTTAGGTAGGGGGAGCACTCAAACAAACTGGACAGGTAGTGGGATCCCGCAAGCGAAACAATAGATGAGAATAGGGAAGAAGACCATCCTATTGTTCGATCCGAATGGAAGTCAAGTTGTTTGCTAAACGCGTGTTGTTGATTTGTTTGCTAAACGTGTGTTGTTGATAGACTGGTCGAGAATGAGAACCATAGGACCACTTAGCAAGTCACCACATTTCACAGAACACGGCAAAGAGTATGATCCATGTTTTGAGGAAAAGACACCTTCAGTACTCTGCATTTTAGCTCCATTTACCTTTTGCCTGCACGGATTTCAGAGAGAGTCTTGCTAGCGTGACCGGTGCCGTTTCTAACGGTGCTATGTTGGCCACAATTTTCATTCCAATAGAAGGGGAATTTTTATTGGTTCTTTGATCCTTTCCATAAAAACTATGTTGTAAATTAGTGATCCCTTTTTGACAAAGAAATCTCTAGTCCAGTCTAGACTAAACTAGATGGACTTGAGCAGCAAGCAAAGAAGAGTTTAAGTCAAAAATATTTAGCTAGGTTAATAATGAAGAAAAGAAAGTCGGTTGAAATATGGCTGCAAAAGGACAATAGAATTGGCTGAAGTTGTGCTATCTTCTACGGCGGTTGTAATGCTAAGGCGGAGAAGATTGCTTATAAAAAGGTTTTGTTCATTCACGTGAGAAAGTGAGGGGACTTGTACCCCTTGTACCCCTCCAGCAACACCAATATGTCCTACAATTATGTAACACCATTTTGTTAATCTAATCTTTGCGAAACAATATTTTCTCTATTCCATTGTCTATAAGCTTATCACCATTAAACTATCCTACCTTGGCCCATGTCCATCCTCTACCAAATACATACCACAAATTTATTTTTTTTCCAAAAAATCATAAATCTATTGTATATTGGCTATTTCAATTATAAATTTTTCAGTTATACCAATTTAGTTATAAACCTTTTAAAGAATTGTCAATGTAGTCCTTTCAGTTGATTTTAACAAAAAAAATTGCTAATGTAGATAATTTTTTTTTTTTTAAATTTAAGAAATTTTGTTCATCATTATTATTATTTTTAACTTTTTCATTTCTTTCCTTTCTTTTCCTTTTTTAAATTGGGTTGGTTGGGCTATCGAGCAGTGGGCAAAGGCTGTGAAGCCCTTGTTGACTACAAGTGAGGGTCACAATGTTATATCTAGTGAAGGCTCGCCTTGTGGAGGCTACAACGCCCTTATTGGCCATAGCAAAGGCTCATGAGCCCTCGCTCGTGATCAGCAAGGGTTCACAACTCTTGCCCAAAGGTCAACGAGGGTCACTGGCCCTCATCTAGGGGCTGGCGACCTCGCCAGCACATTGAAGAAAAAAAATAAAAAATAAGGAATTTTTTTTTTAAAATCAAAAAATTATCCATGTCAGATCTAGTGGCGCTATGTAGAATGGCTAGTGATTTCTAATCAAAATTAACCAGAAAGACCACGTTGGTAATTCGTTCAAAGGTTTAGGATTAAATTGGCAAAACATTAACATGTTTAGAACTAAATTGACACAATTGACATGTTTATGATTGCATTAACAAATTGTTAAAAGATTTATAACTAAATTGAGGCAATTGAAAAGTTTGTGATTGAATTGGCCACCGTACAATAGATTACTTACTTTTTGGACAATTTTCCATGCACATCATTAACCTAAAACTATCATCAATATCAAAATCATGATTTTGTGCAATCTAAATTCCAACAAACTAAAAGAATTCCCTTTGTAGAAAATGAAAATTAAAAACCGTTTTTTGTGTTTCTTAATTACTTTTCTCGAATCTCAATCTTCATCCCGTCTCTCCTCTATGAACAACTTTGCAGTGTGGTTCTTTTGTTTTTCTTTTCTTGTTACCCTCCAATTTATTATAATGAAATTTCATAACTCTCAGAAAATACAAACATTCACATTGTACGGTGTTTCAAACTTGGTAGATGTCATGATATCTATATCTGGTTAAATAAAATAAGAAACTTATGACATTTACTTGGTTACATTAAAATTAAGTAATGATCTAGGTAAAAAATTCACATTTTAAAAAGTTTAGCACTTTTGACTTACCATCAGAATTCCATTATATACTATTGTAATCGTAGTATTAAAAATTCACATTCTCTCGAACTTCATGATGTTGCACTCGGTTATAAATAAAATGTCGTCAATGTTGGTGCAACGTTGCAAAATTAAATAAAATTGCATTTTATGACATCATGTAAACTTGATAACGATCAAATATAATAAAGAGGAAAAGCATATTTTGTAATGTTTTATGCTCGATGGCATCCTCACACTGTAAATTCGAAAAATTTGATTTTTTTTTCGTTCTTTTGTTTTACAGGATTGAAGTGGAAAGCGTCTGAACAAGCCCTTTTAGCTGTTCATAACTCCTGGAATAAAGAGGCTCTATACGAAAATGATATAAGGACCAAGCAAAAAGTAAAAGGAGAAAGAGAAAATGAATAGAAAGCCCAGAGTGACGGCGCCGTCAACTTCTTCCTTGCCAGATTAGAAGTGATGTCTCACCTCGTTAGTGAGGTGGTTTAATTTTCAAATGACTTGTAATTACTCCGGTCCAATTTTAGTACTTATTTTAGATCAAGAATGAAGGAAAATGAATATGGACCATTGTTATTAGGGATAGTAACCAAAAAAAGTCCTCAACCTATTATATAGTAACCAATTAAATTTTAAAACCTTTCAATTGTATTAATTTAATCATAATTTTGTTAACGATTTATGAATTTAGTCTTAAATAATTTGTTTATGTCAATAATCCTAAAAATTTTGAAAATTTATCAATTTAGTCTTAAACTTATTATGTGGATATTTGACTAGAAGGAACATTGAAAAAATTTCAAAATATTTATGACTAAATTGCAAATCATCAAGATGTTTTAAACTAAATTGGATTAGAATATTTATGACTAAATTGATAAATCGTTGAAATATTTAGGACTAAATTGGCATAATTGAAAGGTTTAGGACTAAATTAGTTTCTGTACAATAGGTTTAGGATTTTTGGGACAATTTTCTGTTATTTATTGAATAATAATTCTATCTAAGTTTTCAATTTTTTATAGAGATTTTAAGTAATATTTTTAAATTTTTATCAGGAAAGTGAAAAATGTAATTGCTTTGCTTAATGGCAAACAAATATGCCCATAATCTTTTTTGTTTTCTTACTTTTTGAGTTTTTAGAATAAAACAACCAGGGATCGATTTTAATAAACATCAGACTAATCGGAAAAACAAATTTGGCCATTCCATATACACGCTCGTTTGCCATGTAATATCGTCTCGTGATTTACCATAGCATATGTATTCATTTTTATTTCTGCATTTTCCAGGTCATATCGTTTTGTGATTTGCCATGTCATTGGTATGCTTTTTTTCTTTTATAACTCCATGTCATCTCATCTCGTCATTTACCAAGTCATCTGTACGCATTTTTTATCTTGCTCCTTTGCCATGTCTTTTTTTTTTTTTTTTTTTTTTGGGGGGTTGGACTTGCCGTGTCATTTGTATGCATTTGTTTCACTTGTTTGCCATATTATATTTTTTGGAAAAATTATTTAAAAAATCTTAAACCGTGCAATGGTTGGTTTTGTCATAAACTTTTTAATTTTATCAATTTAGTTCCAAACATTTTTTACAATAGTTAATTTGAAAAAACATTGCCAACATGGCTGCTAATCGTTTTACATGACATGATCAGTTAGCATGATCAGTGCTAACCTAAATAAATTTTATAAATTTTTATTCTTTTATTCTTTTATTCTTCCCCTTTTTTATTCTCTTGGCATGTGGCTGCTGATCGCCAGCCATCCGCAACCTGCCACAGGAGAGGCAGGTGAGAGTTGCCCTTGCACCAATTTGGCGAGGGTGTTGTGGCCCTTGCTTGCCTAGCTTGTGGTCAGCTACCACTCACCATATCTCACCTATGCCCAATTGGAAAGGGGTGAAGACTGAGCTTTAGCATGAGGATTGATCATTAGAAGGGAGCCTTTTATAGGCATTCTAAAGATCACAGGCTGAGGACTGCCTTTTAGCATTAGGATCAAACTCCTCAACATGATGTGTTAGGCGCATCATGGTCGTAAGGTTTATAAGTAAAAGATGTTCACTTGACCCATCAAATCTGTTTATAAGA
Organism: Eucalyptus grandis; assembly: GCF_016545825.1. NCBI lineage: Eukaryota > Viridiplantae > Streptophyta > Magnoliopsida > Myrtales > Myrtaceae > Eucalyptus > Eucalyptus grandis. Next base: position 34,781,170 of record NC_052618.1, read on the forward strand.
TTCTTTTACCTAAGTATAACCCATTTCATGCGCCACTTATTTAGTACTTCTGACTTGGACTTATGACTTTCTCTTCAACATTTAAATTGAAATAGGGTAATTTAATCCCCAAAATTGTAAAACAAATAATATACAATTGTGCTATCAATAAACATATTTTCAAATAATTTTAGATGTTTCGTTATTAAAAGAAAGTTGGAAATACGAATGCTTTATAGTATTAAAGAAATTAATAAATGAAAAGTATATGTCCTTTCAAATTGATTGTGAATAATAATTACACAAAAAATTTGAAAGAATAAAAGAAATGAATTGTGGGTCACGGATGAAAAAGGATCTTACCAAATATCCATTTTTCGAATGTATTTCTTCTTCATTTAAGGCAGATGGAGGGGTCATATAAGGATAGTGAACTGGTCTTGTACGATGTGATTATAGATTCTTGTAGCGTCCTACTTCTCTTAAGGAAAGTTGAAGTTTGGACCCTAAATTGGATTTAGTTTCGGGTGCACAGTTTAGCAACCCTGATGAAAGATTGAAAAAGTTAATGCTCAAAGCTGCACTTTTTGGTTCAAGCCCTAGGATCTTTGGATGACAAGCAAGACATCAGATATCAGTCATACCACCGTAGCATAAGAAAGCTCAAGGTACTTGCTACTATTTCTATGCAATGCCTCCCAATCAATTGATGAACTGGTTTCCTTGATTTAACAATTAAGTGAATTCCAAGGGGGATAGACTCTGCGAAGCTCGAATTTACTGGTAATATACAATAAGAACCAAATTGATTTCAGGAGCTTGATACAACTAAAAAATGTTTTGTGCACTCACCCAAAACAAGTTCGCTTGCTCCATGACACTCATCTCTATATATGTTCGACATTGCTTTCCCTTAAGTTAAGGGTTAAAAGATGGATTGCACAAGGCATGGTATTCATCTGTTCTTGATTGAAACTAGGATGCTGAAATATTTTCCTATATGTAGTTCCGTGTACTGTGAAACTTTCCTTGCAAACCTCTCAAACAAGCCATCCATGACTTCTCCGAAATGCATTGCCAGGATGGACTCTGTGTTTGCCCTCATGCTTGCTGCCACATATTTGCCTCTCACTTGTACATCACCGTCGCCCATTTCAGCGTCCCACGTGACTTTAAACGCTTGGACTCTGGTGATGTGAAATGAGCCCTCCTCTTGAATCACATGCCTAACTTCTTCGGGAGTAGGTAGGTAACAGGGCACGTTGCAATTATCTAGTTTTTCCTCTTCGATTAGACCCTTTTAACAGAGAAACAGAAAAATTCCTGTTGAGAAGAAAGCGATGCTAAATCGAAGCGCTACACATAAAACAATTATTGCAGAATAGCACACAGAACTAAAAAACAAATCATATTATATTGCCTTTATTTTTTTGAGATTGAGGTAAAGTTCTTAGATTTCCTGTCATGGGGACTTAATTGTAAGTTTTTTCTATGGAAATTGGGCTGTCAATATAATTAATTTCATGGAAGTTGCCATTTGTAACAAAGTGAAATGATACTCTCCTAATCTTTTTTTTACCAGCAATTGTTTGAAGCGGAGAGTCATTCCGGGCCACGCCAATTAACCAGAGAAACTCTTACGCAAAATAATTCACCCACATGCATAAATAGGCCCGCACACAAGTACGCATCTATGCACGAACACACAGAGAGATAGCAGATAATGAGACCTCTTGGACCATATCGCTCACTGTCATTTCCAGCAGTTCCAATATACTAGAGACTTGATCGTCAGGCAAATTGACGCTTCCATCTCTGCTGATCATTGTGAGCACCATATGACCTCTAGGGACTAAGGGTACGTTTGATTCAGCATTTTGAAACCCCATTAGGAAAATGCAAAACAGTTTAGCCTAAAGGACTTTAGGTAAATGCAAATATCATTTGGCAAACTATGTTTTGTGAAGCAACTTTGAGAGAAATGACATTTGGTAGAAAACACATTTGAAAAGCTTTTGGGTGATTAATATTAATTTTTTTAATTTTATTTGTTTAAAATTGAAAAAATAATGTATGAAACTTTTTAAATATTAATTTTGACAATAATACTAAAAAAACGAATGCACAAATAATTATTTAAAAAAAAAAAAGACCAAACCCTTCATCTAAATATTTTAATTTTTATTTGCTTAAAATTTTAAAAAAAAAATTATGTATGCAACTTTTTAAATATAATTTTTCACAATAATGCTAAAAAATCAAATACATATATATAATTTTTTTTTAAAAAAGACAAAATCGTTTGTCGAATTTTTTTTTAATATTTCTTTTTTAGAATTGAAAAAAAATAATATATGCAAATTTTTAAATATAAATTTGAAAATAATGCTAAGAAATCAAATACATACATATATATTTAAAAAAACCAAACCCTTCATCAGATTTCTTTTTTAATTTTTATTTGTTTAATATTGAAAAAAATAATGTATGCAACTTTTTAAATATAAATATTTTTTTTAAAAAGAAAAAATATATTTAATTTTTTTAGCATTTATATATATTTGATTTTTTTTTAGCATTATTTTGGCATTTAAAAAAAAGAAGAAGATCAAAATTAGAAATTTGAAAATGAGTGAGGATAGTTTTGGAGTAAAAGAATAAGTTTCAGTATTTGGCCTAATGCAGAAAGCTAAAAACTAGTCTATACTACCATTGGGCTTTCAGCCTTCCCAATGTTGGCTTTTGTCGGGACCTCTTTTTTTTTTTTCGGCGCCTGATCAGGGCGGGCGCCTTGCGGAGGCTAATGGTTCAGCTATGTTTATTAAGCGTAGCCCGGACTCTCCCAAGTCCACCAATTCATGACTTAATGGTTTGATTTTTTTAACCTATGAGTTAATTTTAAAACGGAGTCGCCACTAATCGATTTGGGGTGGATGGATTAGAAACCCAATTGAAGTATTGGGAGAAACACTTGCTCCTACGCAACCAAAGAAATTAGGATCCAGGACTTGATTACACTAGTTAATCACTAATGCCATTTCGGTACCTAATCTTGTTTAAACCCTAAGGCTTTTGGATTTTTGAGGGGTTTTCCATGCATTTGTAGAAGAAAAACATTTTTGGATCATTTTATCATTTTTTGGACATAAAAGCATTTTTTGATCTTTTTTTTTTTCTGAAAATAAAAATCATTTTTTTGTCTTTTTCTTAATTTTTGGCTTTTTTGGGAAAATATGGATATTTTTGATTTTTTTGGTTTTTCTAGAAATAAATTATTTTTTTTATTTTTTTATTTTAAAATATTATTTTATATTATAATATTAAAAAGGCAACCCAGACGAGCCCGTGTTGCAAGCCTAACCTGGAAAAACCCCACTCGAAAAACAAAGGAACCGAGGGGGACAGACCCATGAATCGACCCAATTCTTGGCCTCCCCTCCTCCTTGCTCCTTCACGGCATTGGTGAGGGAGATCGAGACGTCACCGGGCAGATGGTGACGGCGGTGGCGACGACGGGTTTGACAGTGACGACGGCGGTGACGGTGGTGATGGCGAGTCGATCAATAGTTTGTTACCTGTCCACAACGAGGATACTGCACGGTGGCGTTGCTAGTCAGTGAGATGGTAGGCCTACTGCAACGACATCAGGGTAGGGAATGGCAGTAGGTGGCAGTGGTCGTGATGAGGCAACGACAGCAAGTCTTCGGCTTCCTAGATCTGGACTTCTTTGCTCACAACCCTAGCCTCTCTCTACTAGAGCCAACTCTCTATGGTTGTCTTTTCTGGCTAGATTTGGATCTCCGGGTTGGCCCGCTCTTGGACCTCCTCCAATGTCTCTTAGAGGAAGCGATCGGAGCTGGCTACCCTGGATCCTCTCTTGGCTGTGCTTGTTGTTCCCTTTTTTGGCCTTCGTTGAGGGGTCCTATTTATAGGCGAAAAGGGGTGTCGGTCGACGAAGGTTTGGCTGCCAATCGGTGTGCGCCGACCGGCCCTAAGTGCGGCCGAATCGGCATCCCTTCCAAGCCCCCCCCCCCACTTGCATGTCCCGTCATCGTCAATCTCTCCGTCCAACATCGCGCGAATCGAAGCTCCCTACGCGTGTTGTTCATCCATGGAGGAAGAAGACAAAGGTGAAGAAGAAGACAAGAGGAGAGAAGAGGAGGCTGAGCTAGGTCATGTGGGCCAGGCCGTGGGGGGCCTACGCGAGAAAAGAGGAGGGGTTGGGTAGGCTGGGCTCAAAGGCCCAGCCCCCTTTGGCTGTTTTTTTTTGTTTTCTTTTCTTGTATTTTTTTCTTGTTTTGGTTTTTTTTTGTTATTTTTATTTATTATCCGAAAATAAAGGAAATTAAGGCATAATTAAAAACCTAATCAAAATTTAGGTGTTAATTGCTGCCCCTCTTTGAAGCTGAGTTTGCAGAGGTTGCATTCAAAGACAAATTGATACCTATGTATATGCAGTAGATTATATCTTATTTGGGGCAAAGTATGCTATGCAGAAAAGAGCAATATAGCATTACACATACTAATACGGATAAGAAGATACTTGTGGTTACTTACCGAGAGTGAGTAAGATAGGGTGTAAACCCCGAGTTTGGCAAGTATCAAGGCATATACCAAGTGACACGAGGAGATTACTTTTCCAGGACCCGAACCTTTCTTCGGTCGCCTGTTGAAGTAATAAGTGGTTTGTCTAGGACCCAAACCTTTCTTCAGTTGCCTTGACAATGAATCGCTTTTCCAGGACCCGAACCTTTAATGTAGATGTCTGGAGCATGCCAGATGAGGGACCTTCAGCCTAAAAGGACTTTTCGCTCACTCTCATGGAAAAGGCTATCCTGATCATTGATGCAGAATTTATAAAGACCACACTATCTCACTGTCATCATGTCAATAGGGGTCCGAGTATTATTGCAAACAGTACAACTTTACCAATGTGAGAGGTCTTTGTCGAAACTGCGATGAAGTCTTGGTCAGCGGCTCATCAAAGGAGACCATCAAGGTCGAAGCCGATGGACGAAATGCCGCACGATCATCTCCAGGTTTGCAAGTCAAGAACCCTATGAAAGGAGATAGAGTAATCTTGCTCGTATTTCTTCGAGCGGTGCTTATGTACATATGAAATCCTACGTTAATTAAAGTGCCTCTAGTCTAAAGAGACTTTTACAATGGGACGCGATGTAGACTTGACTCGAGTGTAAAAGGGTGAGAGTTGGTGACTGTCTTGACATTTGTCACCGGTCTTTCTTCTCACTGTTAGATGGAGGTTCTTTGGACCACTACAACAACTTTTTCTTTGCTGTATTTTTTACTAGGGGGCATTGGCCTTGCTTTTACCAGGCACACTGTTTTTTTATTTTATTTTATGCCCCTACTTTTCATTCCAGTTCTTCATTTATAGGCATTGACATTGCTCTTACCAGGTGCACTGCTTTTTTATGTCCCTAGTTTTTTTTTTCATTTTTGTTAGAGAAACTGGCCTAGGCAGGTTTAGGCACGACACTTTTGTTAGACTCTTGAGTCTTCATCTTCAGATAGCACTCTGGGTTATGCTGCTTAAATGGCAGTAATTTCTGTTTTGCCTCCATGTGAGGGTGAAATTACATACTCAATTGGTTTGTATAATGAATATAATTGCGTAGAGAAAGAATTGCTCTTTGTCATACTAGGGCACTTAAATTAACGTGAGTGTTCATATGCAATAAAGACACCCGAAGATTGATGCAAGTGCGAGCAAGAAAATTTCTATCCCCTTTCTCACCTTGTGACGCTGCTTCGCCTCCGATCTGCCCCAGTGTGGGGGTGGTTCTTGACAGGGGTAAGATAGAAATTTCACCAGTGTAAGGAGCTCAAAGGGGTGAGCAATGAAATGTCTCTCACTATTTTGGTTATCGTACCATTCGCAAGAGAACTCTTTACCCTGCAGTCATGGGATCTTCTGCACTCATCTCACAAGTGTATAGATGAGGGATTGTGTGTAAGATATGGCTAGCCTTTCGTCATTCTGACGCACCTCATCCAACATGCTCAATCAATCTTGTATTATTCATTCAGCTATCTATTTTGATAATCCTCAGTGGAATCAGTGATCTAGATAAACAAAATCATCATGCAAAATTCCATTTAGAGAACACATGCAACATTTCAAATATGATGGATTTTGTACTCTCAAAATAAATTAATGGTTTTTACTCAAGAAACCCTATTAACAGCTTTAGGGGTGTTTACTTGGTGGAATTGTATTTACAAATGTGTTGAGTTCTGAACATCAAAAGGGCTATTCACAAATGGGTGTCGATGATTGTCTTTATGAATAGAGAGATGACACAAGAAGGATCCGCCAAGGTTGTGAATCTGATCCTTGATTTGACGGGCCTTTATGCTTTTGCCCCTCTCATTGATTTGTTTTCCACATCTTTGACAATCAGGTGATCTTTCCTAGTTTGCAGATGATGGTGATCCCTGGTTTGTAGATGATCGAGTGGACCTGGAGTAAGAGGAGGACACGAAGTCCTACGTCCATCATTTTGTTAGGTCAATTATTCTCCTTAATTTTCTTATGGATGACATGTCTTTTATACGAAGTCAGGTGAATTCAATACGGGTCACTTGATTTGCCCAAATCAAATATTAAGTTTGGCTCTTGAATCCTAATGCTTCCAAATTACTCTTCTCCAGAGTTTGTATTTGCTGACTCCTAGGGATACTTGAATGTCAATGACGGCATCTTTGTCTCAACACAGTTCGACATTTCTTTTGATTGGCCTTCCTCATTTGTGGCCATGTATGTATGATTGATGGTCGTTGATTCATCTTCAACACCTTTCTTCTATGGAATTTTCTTTTGTCTTTAACTATATAACCATTAGCAGCATTGAGCAAAGTCATGTACTTCAAGCTTCTATGGAATATGAGATGGACAATCAAAACCTCAAATTCTCTGATGGCAATTACTTCTTGGGAGAGCATGCGCCTGGAGCACGAAGTGAGGTTTCTAGGCCCTAAGTCATCGTATGAATAGGGGCTAGAGATCGTTTCAACTGTATGAATTTCCTCCTTGTTGATAGTAGTCAATTCAAAGGAAGATAAGAAATTTCTTTTCTTGGCTCGTTGAAGCTGGAAGTCCCATCAATGAACTTGTGACATCCTGCCTTGAGCTATCATGTTATGCATCCTTCAAGTTCGATAGTATGCATGTGCCTATTACGTCCCATCCTTCATCTCCTGTGGATAGAAAAGAGAGGACGTCATTTTTGATATTATGTTAAGGGAATAAGACTTACCCTTTTGAAATGGGATCTTTTCTGTTTGCCCCTGCTTCCTTGAAAGGGTGTCTTCGAATTTGGCAAGTTCACACGATGTGCCAACTTCAAATGCTTCCTGTCTCACTAAGTCAAAGGGGATGATATTCTAAGACATAAAATGAGTGAGTCAGAAAGACAAACATGATTAAATTTAACATCTTGTTTTGACAAAAGCTTTTGGTAATGAAATATTCTTTTTTTTTCAAAAGTATATATCTTTGGGGGGAAGAAAGCATGAGGAAGCCCAGCCCTCAATATTCTCCTTGGATGATATTTTTTTTTCATGATTGGATAGTATCACCAGGCTGTTTTGGAATATCGCTTCATGATCTCAAAACAAAATATTAGAACCGTACATTAGATTATTGGAATAGAAAATGCAACAGTAGCACACTAGATATGATAAGAAACATGAAATTATAAAAACAAGCAAAACCTATGAAAAATCCTACGAGAAAAGAGCACTTTGATAGTGTTGGCTCTGAAATCAAGCGCTTGAGAGCTCTTTGCCTCTAGTAGACTCAAAGTATTCGCATGAGAGAACCACTTCATTGAAACTACGGAAGAGCAACCCTGTAACAAACAACGATGCTTGCGAGGTAAAGCTCCTATGAACAACTTCATCATTTCTTCTTCGGCCAATTGAGGGTAGGTTTGCATCATAAAAGCCTTCCACCTCCTTGCATATGCTCGGAAATCCTCCATTGGTCTTCTTCTAAAGTGAACCAAGTTCTCGCAAGGCAGTTAAGTTCCAATCTGGCTTTGATACTGAAGCAGGAATGCAAAAGACAACTCATTCCAATCTCTCATGAGGTAGATATCTGCTGTGATGAACCATTGTAATGCAGACCCTGTAAGACTTTCTCGGAAGGCTCGAGTTGCGAATGACATCAAGCTATAGTATCGACTCATTTCAGCGTGGAGATATTGCAATGAGCCACGGGGCAAGTCGTTCCATTATACTTGCGGAGATTAGGTATCCACATCTCTCTAGGGGTCATGATCCTATGAGTGCAAGACGGGCTTGATGCATCCTGGTCAGGCCACTGGTTTTCCCATTGCATATTCGTTGTAGTGGTGAATTTTTCTAGTTCAGGGAAACTGGACTTTGCCGAGATTATCCCATTACTTTCTTTCGGGTCAAAATCACCAAACAAGGATGAGGCATTTAAGCTATCTTCATGGTTAGGTGACAAGCTTAGTAGTTCATTGGGATCATAGCGGATAAGGACGATGTTCCCTCTTCTTACAAGCTTTCGACCCTATGTGTGGGTAGGTAGCAGTTATATGATGAATGACCGATTTCATATTTATAACATTGGTAGTCATTGGGATTGTATCCAAGGGACTGGTAGTCTTCAAGATTGTACTGAAGGGGTGCTCAAAGTTTTGGCACGGTGGGTCATTGGCTATCAAATTTTGCCTATACTTAGTGGTAGATGTTGAATTGAATTGTTTATGCTTTCTTTTCTTGGCTTCTAGTCTAGACCTTTTGAGTAAAGCCCTTCGTTTCACCAGTTGGACTTTGTCAAGGGAAGTGAGAGATAGTGGAGCTTCACTCTCTACTTCCCTCTCTAGGTTGATGAGGGTCAGTATTCTTTGGACCTTAACTCTTGCAGTAAGCTTGGGGAGCTGTCCTATTGTGCCCAGTCTTGAACAGGCTTTATGTCTTTGACCTCGTGCACAGGCTCCTTGCCTTTCCCAGCGGGAAACTTTTCAGTAATAGGATGTTGCTCAATCGCCCATTTTTCATGCTAGGCTTCATTGACATCTTCTTCTCCTATCTTAGCAACTAACGGCTCCTCGTGCTCCGCAACCATTGGTTCTTCATAGGGCAAGGCAATGTCAGGGCTGATGTCAATATTATATTCTTGGTGGAAAATATGAATTAGTTCCCCTAGGTCTTAAGGGGACTAATCTTCTTGACAATGTACCATCGCAAGGTGGGGCTAGTCAAGCTTGATTGGTACGATTGAATCATCCTTCGGATCAAGTAGGCTTGTAAGTAGGTCTCTAGGAGGGAGGTATCAGCATACCTTTCGCATTCAGGTGCTTTGAGCTCTTCAGGGATCTCAATGCCGGCGTAATTGGACAGGTCCATGGGATTCTACCCCTGCAGTCGGTTTAACTTTTTCATGATCTTTTCAAACTATCTATGGTGTTGGCTATTCTCTAGCAAATTCGCGGGTGTCATGACGGTGCTTAAAGCAGCTACGGAGTTGGGTTTGATTTGAGTGGATTCCATTTGCTTTGGGAGTTGTCAAAGGACAATGGACATCTGTCCTACGCCATCTTCAATGTTGGCGAGAAGATTTTGTACATCATTTTGATCAGGCCCTATTATGTGAGGCCATTCGCGGGTGGTTGATAGTCGACAATTCATAATTACCTGGTATCGCAAAAATCATGAATGAGCATGAAAGTAGACAAAGATTGACCCATGGCAATAGTCTAACTGCTTTTACTTATCAAAAGAGGATTTATAGACCGCCAACTTCTGACATCTAAAACTTGAAATTAAAATGACATAATGAAATACTAGATATTAAACAAAAGTCTCTAAACAATGGGAAAAAACTTTCACAATATTAACACTAAGGGGCACATGATTGCCATTTTATATGCGACGGGGAGCCTTGTTCTTGCGAGGATGCTTGCTTCTTTGGATTGGCTCTGAGATATGTATCCAGTCTATTCCCAAATCCCTTTGCATTGCTCATGCTGGTTGCTCTCGTTGATTGAGTGAGGGACCAATGGCTTCCATTTTGTCGGGATACGATGGTTGTGGATGTAGGGCGTAGAGGCGAGGTGGGCTTTTTCTTCTCTCTCAAGTCCTTCAGGTACCACGATTCTTTTGCGATGGCACTTGCTCCATGTTTCCTCGATAATGCCAATCTCGAATGCGTAGTCACAGCTTGGATGGGTAAAACGGAGTGGATGTATTTTTCTCTTGGAAAGCGGCGGGATTTCTTGAAGGGCTCCATACTATCAAGCCACCCTATATGGGTAATAAGAAGTGCCGCCGGTGAGGCGAGCAATGGAATTGGATGGCTACGTTTGTAAGTAAAGCGAGCTCTCTTTTCATACCAACCAGCACACCATTGGAATGTCTCAGGAGTGGGGTCTCTTAAGAAATTTATCCAGTTAAAATAGCTTTGGTTGGGAATATATGGTTTTAGGATCACAAATTTCTGTAATGGATTTTCGAAATCATTTTCGGATGATTGCATGAGGCATCGAAATTCGCTTAGGTGAGAAAAGAACCAAACCTGCAAAATTTCCAAGGAGGCTCGCATGATTTTTTCTGTGTTTTCTTTAAAATGATTAAGAGACAAAAACGTTTCGGCTAAAATCATGTTGACACAATTTTGCCCTCTCGAGACCTGATCAACCACTCATGCCATTGAGGGACTTATAGCGTTTATTTGATGGGGAAAAATGATGAACCTGAAAAAGACTAGAAGGAAAATTTCACTTTTTTGGGTCATGGGGTTGATTTTCAAAACAGGCAATCAAAAATGCTAGTGGGCAGGTGTTATGGTTGTTTTCAAGAGTTCGCCTCACAACATGGACTTCAGTTCTTAAAAGCCATGCTAACCCATGCAATGGGTCAATGCCTGTTGGTGGCCTAACAAGCCGATTCTCAAGAGACTTTCAAGTGATGATGTTATATTCCTCCAGAGTTGGGGTTAGCTCGAACCCACCGAACATAAAAGTGGATATCCTTAGGCACCAGAAATGTGCCATGGCCTGTAGGACTTCAGGATGAACAGAGATTTGGAACAATGATAAGAGGTGACCGATTTTGGCTTTCATGTACTCCTGGGCAAATTGGTCCAATTGGCCCCACTATCTAAAGAGCTCCGCTTTCGGAGCGGGAGTAAACTGGATATTGTCTTCTCCCATCGCATATAAACTAGGACTCAAAAAACCTACCCTAAATTGCCATGGGCCAATAAAAAAGACTGAGCAAAAGTAAATAAATTACTTTGGTTTTAAAGAAAATGGCAAACACAAGAACATGCGCATGGGATGTGCGGTTCGATTTCTAACTGAGAAGGCTTGTTTGAAATTAAAAAGGTATCCGCCCATCACAGTCTCGCGTTGGTAGCGTACCCTCTTAACCTCAGCTAAAGAAATTCGGGGAAAAGAAAGGCAACCTCTACAGCGCAGTCTTGCGTTTGAAGCCATATCTTTCTTAACACCATCCTAGATTTCCTATGTGGCCCAGGTCCGGCGGTCGGGTTATGTGTGTCATGTGTAGTGTGAAAACAGTAAAGCATGCACAACATTTTATAATCACAGAATATTTTATTTTAACATCATAAAATAAGAACTACTAACCTGTACAGAAAGAAAACCAAATTAGCAAAGCATTTAAACAAGATTAAAAAAAAAAGCCTAAGTCTTCAAGTCTCCAGCGGAGTCGTCAAGCTGTCGCGACCTCTTTTTTTTTTTTTTTTTTTTCGGTGCTCGATTGAGGCGGGCGCCTTGCGGAGGTTAATGGTTCGGCTATGTTTATTAAGCGTAGCCCGGACTCTCCCAAATCCACCAATTTACGACTTAATGGTTTCATTTTTTTTAACCTGTGAGTTAATTTTAAAACGAAATCGCCACTAATCAATTTGGGGTGGGTCGATTAGAAACCCAAGTGAAGTATTGGGAGAAATACTTGCTCCTGCGCAACTAGAGAAATTAGGATTGGGGACTTGATTACACTAGTTAATCATTAATACCCTTTCAGTACCTAATCTTGTTAAAACCCTAAGGCTTTTGGATTTTTGAGGGGTTTTCCATGCATCTCGTAGAAGAAAAACATTTTTGGATCATTTTCTCATTTTTTGATCTTTTTTCTGAAAATAAAAATATATTTTTTTGGCTTATTCTGACTTTTTGGCTTTTTTTGGAAAAATATGGATATTTTTTTTTATATTTTTGGTTTTTCTAGAAAATAAATTATTTTTTATTTTTTTATTTTAAAAATATTATTTTATACTATAATATTAAAAAGGCAACCTGGATCGGATCCTCGGGTTGGATCCGACCAGGGTTGTCTACTTGAAACTCGCACAGGGCACGCAACGCGGCCCGCCCGGGATTTTATTTTTTATTTAAAATAAAAAAAAGCCAAACCCACTTTGGCCCACTTTCATAAAAAATTCCAACCCAATGTCTACCCAGCCCACGCATGCAAGCGTGACCCAGAAAAACCCTACCCGAAAACAAAGGGACCGGGTTAGACAAACCCATGAATTGACCCAGTTCCTGGCCTCCCCTCCTCCTTGCTCCTTAGCGGCGTTGGTGAGGGAGACCGAGACGTCACTTAGCAGACGGCAGCGGTGGCAGCGACGACGGGTTTGATAGTGACAACGGCGGTGATGGTGGTGATGGCAAGTCGATCGGCAGTTTGTTACCTATCCACAGTGTGGATACCACACAGCGGCGTTGCTGGTCAGTGAGATAGTAGGCCTACTGCGACGGCATTAGGGTGGGGAACAGCAGTAGGTGGCAGTGGTCGTGACGGGGCAACGACGGCAAGTCTTCGGCTTCCCATATTTGGACTTCTTTGCTCACAGCCCTAGCCTCTCTCTACCGGAGCCAACTCTCTCCGATCATTTTCTTTGGCTAGATTTGGATCTTCGGGTTGGCCGGCTCTCGGACCTCTTCCAATGTCTCTCAGAGGAAGCGATCGAAGCTAGCTACCCTGGATCCTCTCTTGGCTGTGCTCGTTGTTCCCTTTTTTGGCCTTCGTCGGGGGGCCTATTTATAGGCGAAAAGGGGTGACGATCGATGATGGTTTGGCCGCCGGTCGGCGTGTGCGGACCGGCCCTAAGTGTGGCCGAACCGACATCCCTTCCAAGCCCCCCCACTTGCATGTCCCGTCACCATCAGTCTCTCCGTCCAGCATCGCGCACGTCGGAGCTCCCTGCGCGTGTTGTTCATCCATGGAGGAAGAAGACAAAGGTGAAGAAGAAGACAAGAGGAGAGAAGAGGAGGCCAAGCTAGGTCATGTGGGCCAGGCCGTGGGGGGCCTACGCGAGAAAAGAGGAGGGACCGGGCTCAAAGGCCCAGCCCCCTTTGGCTACTTTTTTTGTTTTCTTTTCTTGTATTTTTTTTCTTGTTTTGGTATTTTTTGTTGTTTTTATTATTTTTATTTATTATCCGAAAATAAAGGAAATTAAGGCATAATTAAAAACCTAATCAAAATTTAGGTGTCAACAGCTTTCACTTGAAAACTACTTTAAAATGGTTGCCAAATAGTCCAGCATTTTCTCAAAGGGTTTTGGAGGCTCAAAGACCATTGGGAACGCTGAACCAAACGTACCCTAACTCTTCCGAACGAGACATGAGGAACAAAGTCATATCCCTCTTGAAAAGGTCCAAGTATACCTTGAGTACGCTCTTGGGGCTTGGCATTGCCTTTATTTAAGGGCGATCCAAACTCACTGACGAAGTTGCAGGGCACCTGATAAGGTGCAGAAGTAACATGATTTGCATGAATCAAATAAAGAAGAGCGAATAAATCATTCTAACGTGAACTCATGTGGAGGCTAAATATCAATAATCACTAACCTGAGAGCGCCAGTGGACACCATATGAAGAATGTATGAAATGAAGAGAACGGTTAGGGAACAACCTCCCATAGAAATTCCCGGGCATTGCTGTTGTGAAACAAGGCCCAAAATCTCCTCCCTTCTCTCTTCTCAACTCCTCATAAAAGCTTGGGATTGATCTGAATATGGTATTGAAATCATTACGGAAGAGATCGTTTAGGAACATTTAGAACATGGGTTCCTTCTTATTTAGTTGCTTACATATCGCATCGATGGAATCGATTATTTCCCTTAACAATAGTAGTGTGTTGGGACCTGAAGAACATCCCAGATCTGCCAGTTTCAAGCATTCAGGGAAGCTCTCTCGATAGAACTCTCTTAGGGTTTCTTGCAATACAGGCTTTGCCTTGGACATAACCTGTTCCTGTGTTTGTGCGCATGGAAAGCAAGTAAATTATAGAATCAAAACCATTAACATGCATGTTTTGAATCTCCAGTTTTCTTTTGCACTTAAACCAACCTCTTGTAAGGTTTTATGGGAAAAAAATAACCTCTTGCAGGTGCGTTATACCTGTGAGGTGTGAATTAAAAAAAAAAAAGAATCCTACGACTGCTGGCTCGGGTGTTTGGAGTGAATAGGAATGATTATGTACTAGACGATCATCTGGGCAGCACGTGAGATAATTGCGTTTGGAGGCTCGGTGCAGCATCCATCATCATATAGATCTTGAAGGTGATGCCAAGCTAGCCGAGACCTTGACAGCCAATGGAGGCCATGATCACGGCCAGGCTGTATGGGCTGCTGAGGGAACCAGTTGAAAAGGGATAAGGATGGTGCCAGTAAGCATGACCGCAAGCAACACTTAAGCCCATCCGTCTATGTTGGGCCAAAACCCAGCCCATAAGTGAAGGGCCCCATAAAAGAGTGTGGTTACTGTAATATATAAAATAAAAAAGGGAATATCTGAATAGTAACGCTCTTCAGAGAGAAATACGTTTCTTCACTTTTTTCCCCTTGAAACAATATGCTCCTCTTAACGAACGGAACTCCAGAGCTTCAAAGGACTCCTAAAAAATTTGGGATAGTACTTAATATGTGGCAATCAAGGTTTGTCCATCTCCGTGATATGCCTTCGAGGGCTGTCGGATGCGCTACCACGCACGGCTAGAAGAAATGGCCTAGTGTTGAGGCGGTTTGCGTAGGCATAGTGCGCTGCACGCGCCCTGGCAACCGCTGGAGCGTGTGAGCCACACGCGGGGGTAATCGCTCTGTGTGTTCACCACACGCCAGCCGACGTCATTGTGACGAAACCCAATTATCATGAATGAACAAAACTCATGTCCAATCTGGATTGAAAGTGGAAATGTGAAGAATTCTGTGCTAACCTTTGCCATTGAACATGATGGTGTGCTTTTAGATCAATATAGAGTTTGGCTTAAACCTATTTATATTCCCATTCGCACACCTTGCTATAACGTCTTCCAGCAAGATGTTATTTTGCCCTTTGGGCAATCACTATACAGTGGGCAGTTATTGTGCAACTTAAATTGAACAATAAATGTTAACGAAAGTAACTGAATGTGAGAATAGTAAACTAAATGTGGATTGCATTATTGATATTATAACACTTGCTACTATTTTGATAAACTGGTTTCCTGGATTGATCAATCAAGTGAACTTCGAGGGGATTGACCCCGCGAAGCCTGAATCTACCGGTAATATACAATAAGAACCGAACTGATTTCCGAAGTTTGATAACAACTCAAAGATGTTTCGTGCGCTCACCCAAGAAAGGTTCGCTTATTCCATGACACACATCTCTACTTATGTTTAACATTGTTTTCCCTCGAGCTAAGGGCTAAAAGCTGGATTGCATGAGGGCTGATATTCATCCGTTCTTTACTGAAACTAGGATGTTGAAATATTCTCCTTCATGTAGTTTCATGTACTGTGAAACTTTGCTAGCAAACTTCTCAAACAAGCCATCCATGATTTCTTCTCCGAAATGTGTTGTCAGGATGGACTCGAAGACCGCTCTAATGGTTGCTGCCGCATATTTGCCTCTCATTTGTAAATCGTCATCGCCCATTTCGGCGTCCCAAGTGACTTTAAATGTTTCGAATCTGGTGATGTGAAATGAGCCCTCCTTTTGAATCACATGCCTAACTTCTTCAGGAGTGGGTAGGTAAATGGGCATGTTGCAATCATCCAGTTTTTCCTCTTCGATTAGGCCCTTTAAACACAAAACCAACAAATTGTTGGTGAGAAGAAAGCGACGATAAATCGGATCGCTGCACATAAAACAATTAATCCAGAACAGCAGACAGAACTAAAAAAAACTATTTATACTATACTACCCTTATCCTGTGGAAATTGGGGTGTCAATATAACAAACCTCATGAGGAGTGGCCCTTTTCTTTTTACCGGCAATTATTTGAAGCAGAGAGTCATTTGGGCCACACTAATCAAACAAAGAAAGTCTTATGCGAAATAATTCACACGATGCATTCAATAGGCACGCATTATCACGGAAGCACACGGAGATTGTAGAGAGTAAAACGTCTTGGACCATATCGCTTATTGTCATTCCCAGCAGTTCATATATATTAGAGACTTGATCCTCGGACAAATTGACACTTGCATCTCTGCCGATCATTGTGAACATCATACGACCTCCAAGGATTAACTCTTCCGAACGAGACTTTAGGAACAAAGTCATGTCCCTCTTGAAAAGGTCCAAGTATGCCTCGTGCACGCTCTTGGGGGTTGTCCTTGCCAGATAAATATGGCCTTTGTTTAAGGGCGATCCAAACTCACTAACAAGGTCGGCGGGCGCCTGATAAGGTGCAAAAGTAACATAATTTGCATGAATCAAATAAAGAAAAGCAAATAAACCAATCTAAAGTGAATTCATACTAACTAACCTGAGAGCGCCAGTGGACACTATATGAAGAATGTATGAAATGAAGAGAATGAGCCGGAAACAACCTCCCATAATAACTCCCGGGCATTACTGCTATGAAACAAGGCCCGAAATCTCCTCCCTTGTCTCTCCTCAGCTCCTCGTAAAAGCTCGGGATCGATCTGATTAAGGTATTGAAATCATTACCGAAGAGATCGTTTAGGAAAATTTGAAACATGGGTTCCTTCTTTTTTAGTTTCTTTCGTATCGTATCGATGGAATCGATCATTTCCCTCAAAACTAGTAGTGCGTTGGGACCTGAAGAGCATCCCAAATCTGCCAGTTTCAAGCATTCAGGGAAGCTATCTAGACAGAGCTCTCTTAGGGTTTCTTGCAGTGCTAGTATTGCCCTGGACATAACCTGTTTCTGTATTTGTGCGTACGGACAGCAAGTTAGTTACAGCATTGAAACCAATAATATGCATGTTTTGAATCTTCATTTTTCTTTTGTACTTAAACCAACCTCTTGCAAGGTTTATGAAAAAAAGAGCAACATCTTGCAAGTGAGTTACATCGCTTTTGATTGAAACGATTAGGAATGTCAAATAGGCTCAAACTTTGGATTGGGTTCAGGCGTGTTCTGCTGTCTCAGAGGTGATTACAACAAAGAATATGACGGAATGACGTGATTGTCGAGTGAGGTAGGCCATCGCGGTTCGGTCCACAACAAGTCATGGCTGAAGGTTGTAGGTGTTGCCTTGGGTTCAAAAAGAGTTGCGTTTGGATTTGCTGGTGAAAATCCTCCAGATCTGAAGGGAACAAGCCTCCAGATATGGAGGCTCGGCACCGCCTCCACAATCATAAAGGTCTCGATGGTGATGCCGAACTTGCTGAGACCTTGACAGCAGCGGAGCCCAGGCTGCAGATTGGCACCAGCAAGCGGGATGGCAAGCTGCTGGCACCGATCTGGATGAGGCATCGACAGTGGGCGACGACAGTACGATACGAGGGTGGAGAGAGAGAGAGAGAGAGAGAGAGAGAGTGAGTGAGTGACCTGGACGAAGGAATTCTGGGCGTAACTAGCTCTTCCTTCTCCTCCATTCATGCAAAGACTCTGATCCATGGTTTGAGGAAGG
Source organism: Eucalyptus grandis (assembly GCF_016545825.1). Classification (NCBI taxonomy): domain Eukaryota; kingdom Viridiplantae; phylum Streptophyta; class Magnoliopsida; order Myrtales; family Myrtaceae; genus Eucalyptus; species Eucalyptus grandis. Next base: position 34,799,043 of record NC_052618.1, read on the forward strand.
GCCACTTCAGCACTGTGATCTTAGCTTCATTTGTCGTTTCCCTGCCCGTACCTTCATATGGATTTTAGCCGACCATACTCTCTCAACCACACTTTGGGTGGGTTTCCATCTTTAACCCTTTTTTTTAAAATTTTTATGTTTAAGGAGTTGTATTTACTATCTTAAATTTGTCAAATCTAAGTTCTCATGTCCTCCTTCAACATCCAGCGCTTCGGACCTGAGCATGTTCTTAAAAAGATTGCGGAGAAAATAGGCAAGAGAACCACCTTGGAGTGAGAGATCCTGCCTGTCCTCCTATTCCCTCTCTGTCAGGAAGACAAAGATAGACAGGGAATTAGGGAGCCTCATGGTGGTGAAGGTAGACACCACATCAAAGCTTCGATTCTAACTACTACCAGGTAGGCGGGTATAGTAGTCTCCCACGCTTGGATTAAGTGAGAGTCGGTTAAATGTCAACAGTTGGGTTGACGCGCTCATGTCCTCCTTCAACTTCCAGCGCTTGAAAGGTTGGCTTCCTCAACCAGTATGGTCTTTTGCTCCTCCTAACTACTTCTTTTGAATTTAAATCTTCATCCCATCTCTCCTCTATGAACTACTTTGTAGTATGATCTTTTCTTTTTCCGGTTAATATACTTTTTTTTTATAACGAAAATCCACATTTTACAACGTTTCCTCTTGGTAAATGTTTTAATAGCTGTATCTCATTAAATAAAACAAGAAATTTATGACATTCAACTTAGTTACATTAAAAATAATATATATATATATATATATAGATAAAAAAAATCCACATTTTATAAAGTTTTGAAGTTATGACATACCGTCCAAAATTCATTGTATACCATGGTAATTGTAGGATTTAAATTTCATATTTTCTTGTACTTTACACTATATTGCACTCGATTACAATAAAATGTCGTACGATGGTGGTGCAACATTGCAAAATCGGATAAAAATGCATTTTATGACATTGTGTGTACTTGATTACCATCAAACATAATTAATCTTTATATATATATATATATATATATATATATATATATATATGATGTTTTATTCACATCCTCATATCATAAATTTGCAAAATTTGATTTTTTTATTTGTTTGTCTTACGAGCTACGTTGGTCAAATTTAATTGGATAATGTCCAAATAATTCTTTTTGGTTGGTCATATCCTTGATGGAATAAAGAGGCTATGCATCGATAGAATATTTAAATATTGAATCACATCTTCATCTAATAGCTCGTGGACAAAATAAAAAACCTAACAATTAAAATTTTTAGAATAGCCGAGCGGTGGTCTCATTATATCTCACATTATATTAGAGCAAGATTTCCTGAGTTTGAATCTTTTCAAGGTCTATTTGCCTTCTCAATGGTCCCATATAATGTTACATACAAAAGGAGAAAAGGATCGAGCAAAAAATAAAAATAAAAAGAAAAAGAGAAAAGAAATAAAAGGCCAAGAGGGACAGTGTAGTTAGCTTTTGCTTTTCCCAATTGGAAGTCCCGTCTCAACTCATGAATCAAGGTTGAATAAAGTTTGTTTTTCTCTAAGGGGTAGTGTTGAGACCCAAAAATATCCCTACAAACAAGTGCTAGCCACGAGGGGTAGAAAACTCTAAAATCACCCCGTTGCTGCATATAGGCTATAATTTACATCAACCCAACCCATAGTGGTTCTAAAAACAAAGGATGGTCAAGGATTTCAAGAATCCTTTGACTAGATTTCTATGGACATACAAGCAAAGATACATAATTCTATAGTGAAGTAGTTGGTTGCCATGTGTCGAAGCTAGGAGACACTTTTGAAGAAATAACATTGACGGTGAATTTAGGCAGGAATGGTTAAAAAGGCACCAAATTCAAGAGAATTAGTTAATTCTTACTGGACAAGCCATGAGAACATCGTTGACCAAGTCAGAAACTAGATGTGGATAAGGCAATTCAACATGGAATATGGAGTGACTCTTCGGGAGGAAGCAACCGATCATTGATGGTTACTAAATTGGCCTATAAATACCATAGGCAATCCAATAGAAAGCCTCCCAAACAACACACAAAACTACTTTATCTTACATTTTATCTTTGCTTAGTCTAGCTTAGTGTTTACTAGGTGTTATTCTCATTGTCCGGAGTCGTTGATTAGATTTCGAAATTGTGACCTTGAAATTATTAGAAAGCGGTGCTTTCCAAGTGCTTTTGTTAATATCCAGTGTTGTCAAATCATCTTTGATATTATATAAACCGCTTTAATTTTAATGGACTTTCATTATTATGTTAAAGTGAGTTTAGATGAGACCGTCAATTAGATTTTGACATTGATTATTGTTGGTATTAAGCTCGTGTTAGGCACATTAAGTGACTTCTTTAAATTTGGGATTATATGATATATAGCCTCTTTTGTATTTGACCCTCTCTGTTCAAAGTTAGCACAGTACTCGAGTTTCCTTTAATAAAAAATAAAATATAATACTTTGTGAAAGATATTTCGTTACGGGATCCAAAATCAGTGAAATAATTGGCCTAATTTTTCAGATGATTTTTTATAGGTAGGGGGACCACTCAAACAAATTGGACAGGTAGGGCAATCTCTCGCAAGCGAAACAATAGATGAAAACAAGGAAGAAGACTAGGGGTGAGCATGTGGGACTTCTCGAACCAACAACTACCTAGATTGGACCGCACCGACCGATCAGTGCGGTCTAGTTCCCACTCCCAAAAATTGGGAACCGGTCCTCTCAATCCAATTCTCGATTCCTAGATGGAACTAGATCGGATCAGGAACCGATCACCCTTAAATGAAACATCGTAATTCTCACAAAGTACAAACATTCATATTCTACAGCGTTTCAAACTTGGTAGATGTCAAGATATCTATATCTCATTAAATAAAACAAGAAACTTATGATATTCACTTGGTTACATTAAAATTAAGTAATGGTCTAGACAAAAAAAAAAAATTATAAAGTTTAGCACTTATGACTTACCATAAAAAAATCCATTATATACTATAGTAATCGTAGTATTAAAAATTCACATTTTCTTGAAATTCATAATATGTTGCACTTAGTTACGACTAAAATGTCGTCAATGGTGATGCAACATTGTAAAATTAAATAAAAATGGATTTTATGACATCATGTAAGCTTGATAACCATCAAACATAATAAATCTTTACATAAAATCGTAGATAAAGAAAAGCATATTTTGTAATGTTTTGTACTCGATGACATCCTTACACTGTAAATTCGTAAAATTTAATTTTTTTGGTTCTTTTGTGTTACGTGCTACATTGATCGGATTGAAGTGGAAGCGTAAAAGGACCAAGCAAAAAGTACAAAGAGAAAGAGAGAAGGAGTAGAAAAGCCCTTTTGGTTGTTCGTATCTCATGGAGTAAAGAGCCTCTGTACGAAAAGCATAAAAGGACCAAGCAAAAAGTACAAAGAGAAAGAGAAAAGGAACAGAAAGCCCAGAGTGACGGTGCCGTCAACTTCTGCTTTGCCAGATTAGAAGCCGTCTCACCTCGTTAGTCGAGCTTCAACGAGTTCGCTTTTCGCCGGAGGTGGCTTAGGGTGCGCATGGATTTAGTTCTGTGCTTTTTTGTTCCCCGGAACAAAAAAAAAGTGTTTACGTTCGGGAACAATTTTGAACAAAAGAACGCGTTTGGTAACGTTTGGTCCGGAATAAAAAATGAACAAAACACGTTTGGTTAAATTTTATTATTTTTTTTTTCTTTTAATTTTTTAAACATTTTTTATTATTTATTATTTTTCCTTTCTTTTTATTTTTCTTTTTTTTTCGGCCGGTCACCGGCCTCCCGCGACCGGCCGACGGGGGGCGGCCTCGCCCGCCACGGCGAGCTCGCGGCCCACGGCGAGGCCGAGCCCGGCCGTGGTTGGGCGACGCCGGCCTCGCCTTGGCCGGGCGAGCTCGGGCTCGCCCAGATCCGGCGGAGGCCGAGCGTCGCCGGCCCCGGCTGAGCTCGGGCTCGCCGGATCCGGGCGAGCTCGAGCTCGCCCGGCATGGCGAGGCTCGGGCTCGCGGATTGGCGAGCCCGAGCTCGCCCGGCCAAGGCGAGGCTCGGCCTCGCCGGCGCGGGCAACGCCGAGCCTCGCCTGGCCGGGCGAGCTCGGGCTCGCCAGATCCGGCGAGCCCGAGCCTCGCCATGGCCGGGCGAGCTCGAGCTCGCCCGGATCCGGCGAGCCCGAGCCTCGCGGGGGCCGGCGACGCCGAGCCTGGGGCCGGCCGGCGACGCTCGGCCTCGCCGGATTCTGGGCGAGGCCGAGCCTCGACGGCCGGCCGCCGGCCATGGCCGAGGCCGGCGACCGGCCAAAGAAAAATAAGAAAAAAAGAAGAAAAGAAGAAGAGAAGAAGAAGAGAGAGAAGAGTCGTTTTTGTTCTTTTGTTCTTCCAAGAAGTGTTTCTTTTCGGAGAAACAACTTTTTTTTGTTTCTTTTTCTCGTTCCTATTTCGTTCCAGAAACAAAAAAATGTGGAACAAAACGCAACCAAACGCGTTTCTGTTCTTTTGTTCCCGGGCACACTTTCCGTACAAAAGTGTGCCGGAAACGTTTCTTAGAAACGTTTCCATGCACGCCCTTAATTTTCAAATGACTGTAATTACTCTAGTCCAATTTTAGTACGTGTTCTAGATCAAGAGTCAAGGAAAACGAATATGAACTATTAAAAAGTTATAAACTTATTATACGATAATTAATTTATTTTATTTTTTTTCAATTATGTCAATTTAATCATGAATTTTTTAACAATTTATCAATTTGGTCCTAAACTTTTTTATATCAATAATCCTAAATATTTTGAATATTTGTCACTTTAATTTTAAACCTATTATGTGGATTTTTACTAGAACGAACATTGGAAAAATTTCAAAAGATTTATGATTAAATTGCAAATCATCAAAATGTTTATAATTAAATTGGTAAATCGTTAAAAGTTTAAAATTAAATTGGTACAAATAAAATGTTTAGGACTAAATTGGTTTATGCACAACAAGTTTAGGACTTTTTGGATAAATTTTCCGTTATTAATTAAATACCAATTCTATCTAATTTTTAAATTTTTTTTTTGGAGATTTTAAATAATATTTAAAATTCTATCGGGAAAGTGAAAAATGTAATTGCCTTGCTTCATGGCAAACAAATATATGCCCATAATCTTTTTTTTTCTTACTTCTTCGAGTTTTTGAAAGAAAATAACAAGGCTCAATTTTAATAAACATCGGGCTAATTGGAAAAACAAATTTGGCCACTCCATATCCATGCTCGTTTGCCATGTAATGTTGTCTCGAGATTTACCATGTCACATGTATTGATTTTATTTCTGCTCATTTTTCATGTCATATCGTTTTGTGATTTGCCATGTCATTGGCATGCCTTTTTTTATTTATTTATCACTCACATGCTCATTTGCTACGACTTTTTCGTTGTTGGATTTGCCATGTCATTTGTATGCATTTTGTTTCACTTGTTTGCCATAATATATTTTTTGGAAAAATTATCTAAAGAGTCTTAAACCTATCGTATAATAGCTAATTTAGTCATAAACTTTCAATTTTATTAATTTAATCCCGAACATTTTTTATGGTGGCTAATATGAAGAAAAAACATTGCTAATGTGGATATCGATCGTTTTACGTGATATGATCAGCGCTAACGTTTGCACCAATTTGGTGAGGGCATTGCCCTCGCTCGCCTAACTTGTGGTCAGTTGCCACTCGCCATCCCTCGCCTATGGCTGGTTGAAAGGGGGTGAAGACTGAGCTTTAGCATGATGACTAATCATTAGAAGGGAGCCTCTTCGTAGTCATTCTAATGATCACTGGCTGAGGACTAGTCTTTAGCATGAGGACTAATCATTAGAAGGGAGCCCCTTCGTAGTCATTCTAATGATCACTGGCTGAGGACTAGTCTTTAGCATGAGGATCAAACTCCTCACCATGATGTGTTAGGCGCACCGTGGTCCTATGGTTTATAAGCAAAAGATGTTTGCTTGACCCATCAAATCTGTGTGTAAGATACTTTTACCTAAAGAATAAGTATAGCCCATTCCATGCGCCACTTATTTAGTACTTCAGACTTGGACTTATGACTTTCTCTTTAACATTTTAAATGAAATAGGGTGATTTAATCTCAAAAAATTATAGAACAAATAATTTACAATTGCACTATCAATATTCGTATTTTCAAATAATTTTAGATGTTTCGCTATTAAAAGAAAGTTGGAAATATAAATGTCCTACAAAATTAAACAAATTAATAAATCAAAAGTATATGTCCCTTCAAATTGAATGTGAATAATAATTACACAAAAAAATTGAAAGAATAAGCGAAATGAACAGTGGGTGACTGACGTAAAAGGATCTTAACAAATATCAGTCATACCACCGTAGCATCAAAAACTCAAGGTACTTGCTAATATTTCTATGCAATGCTGCCCAGTCAACTAATGAACCGGTTTACTTGATTGAACAATGAAGTGAATTCCAGGGGGAATTGACTCGGCCAAGCTCAAATATACCGGTAATATACAATAAGAACCAAATTGATTTCAGAAGCTTGATAACAACTAAAAAATGTTTTGTGCACTCACCCAAAACAAGTTCGCTTGCTCCATGACGCTCATATATATGTTCGACATTGCTTTCCCTCGAGTTAAGGGCTAAAAGATGGATTGCACGAGGCACGACACCCATCTGTTCATTGAAACTAGGATGTTGAAATATTCTCATTTACATAGTTCTATGTACTGTGAAACTTTCCTTGCAAACCTCTCAAACAAGCCATCTACGACTCCTTCCCGAAATGCATTGCCAGGATGGGCTCTGCGATTGTCCTCATGCTTGCTGCCACATATTTGCCTCTCGATCGTAAATCGCCACGCCCATTTCGGCGTCCCAAGTGACTTTAAACGTTTCGAATTTGGTGATGTGAAATGAGCCCTCCTCTTGAATCACATGCCTAACTTCTTCGGGAGTAGGTAGGTAACAGGGCATGTTGCAATTATCTAGTTTTTCCTCTTCGATTAGACCCTTTTAACAGAAAAACAGAAAAATTCCTGGTGAGAAGAAAGCGATGCTAAATCGAAGCACTACATATGAAACAATTATTGCAGAATAGCAGACAGAACTAAAAACAAATCATATTAGATTGCCTTTATTTTTTCAAGATTCAGGTAAAGCTTTTAGAGTTCCTGTTATAGGCACTTAATTGTAAGTTTTTTCTATGGAAATTGGGCTGTCAATATAATTAACCTCATGGGAAGTTGCCATTTGTAACTAAGTGTAATGATACTCTTCTAATCTTCTTTTTACCAGCAATTGTTTGAAGCAGAGAGTCATTCCGGGCCACGCCAATTAACAAGAGAAACTCTTACGCAAAATAATTCACGCACGTGCATTCGATAGGCACGCACCCAAGTACGCATCTATGCACAAAAACACAGGGATAATAGAGAATGAGACCTCTTGGACCCTGACGCTCACTGTCATTCCCAACAATTCCAATATACTAGAGACTTGATCGTCAGGCAAATTGATTCTCACATCTCTACCGATCATTGTGAGCACCATATGACCACCAGGAACTAACTCTTGCGAATGAGACATGAGGAACAAAGTCATATCCCTCTTGAAAAGGTCCAAGTATGCCTCGAGTATGCTCTTGGGGCTTGTCCTTTCCAGATAAATATTGCCTTTATTTAAGGGCAATCCAAACTCATTGACGAAGTTGCCGGGCACCTAATATTTAAGGCGACATCTATATTTTAAGCTTGAGCTCTTTATTATCTCATAGATAATACATTTAGAATTGTCTTATCTCTATTTATCACATAGTAAATAGAAATGATGGTCCATGTGAATGGGCTAATCTTCTATTTGTTTGACATACTTTCTCAATATAATGCACTAAGTATCAAGATGCATAGATATCAAATAAATTGATAAGCATTAACGATGATAGAAAGCTTCGTCAATGGTAAACACTTAAGGAAATTACAATATTCAGATATCAACCTCTGCACAGTCCTAGAGATTTTACATGACCATGAAAAACATCTCTATGAATAGGCTTTGTTATATGATTTACTATCATTCTATGTATAAATATGTATTGTAAGTTTACATCTTTTTGTGCAATCATATCTTTGACAAAATTGTACTTGGTATATATATGTTTGTTTCGCAATTATATTCTAGATCCTTGATGTAAGTTATTGCTACTTGGCTATTACAATTAACTAACAATGAGCTTGCGGCATTCTTAGTAACACCTAAATTATCCAAAAATCTTTTAAGCGAAACACCCTTTTGTACTTCAACTAATACTACCACGAACTTGGCTTCCATCATGGATAAGACTATATATATTTGTTTCTTACTACTCTAAGATATGACACTATTATTCTGTAAGAATACAAATTTAAAGGTAGATTTCCTTTTAAATCTCCTTCGAGTCAACATCTGAAGAGCCTTCAAACTGCATATCTCTTCCTTAATAATTCAGCATATAATCAGTAGTACCCTTCAAATACCTTAAGATTCTTTTGACGGTACTTCAATGTGCTTGACCTAGATTTGATTAGTATCTACTTCCCATTCTAACTGCAAAATATATGTCACGTCTTGTTTACATCATAACGTACATTAAGCTTCAAACAGTACTAGCAGAATGAATGCGTTTCATTTGTTCATTTTCTTGTGAAGTCTTGAGACATAGTTTATGGTTCAATCATTTACCTTTCGCAATATAAATATCTATAGGTTTATAGTCTTGCATATGGAATCATTTAAGAATTTTGTTTATATATGTTTTTAGCAAAAGAGAATGATTTCTTCAAACAATCTTTGAAAGCTTTAAGAATATATGTAGCTTCTCCCATATCTTTCATCTAGAAGCTAGAAGATAACTAACTCTTAATAGTATTTACAAACTGTATATTGCTTCTAGCAATTAGCATATCATCCACATATAATGATAATATCACAAATTGATCCTTGGATCTTTTGATATATACACAATGATTTTCATCAATCATTATAAAATTATATGTCATTATGGCATTATGAAAACGTATATATCATTGTCTCGAAAACTGCTTATCAATCTTAAAAGTCGACATACTTTTTGTTATTGGCCTTTTGAAATAAAATCATCAAGTTGTTCCATGTAAGTTTCTTCTTCTAGTTTTCGATTGAGAAAAGTAGTCTTTATATCCATTTGATAAATTTAAGATCTATACTTGTCACTATTGCTAGAATAAGGTGAATTGAGGTAAATCTCATTACAGAAAAAATGTTTCTTCAAAATCAATTTATTCTTGTTGATTATACATTTTCACCACAATGCGTGCCTTATATCTCTCTATTGAGCCATCAATTTGCATTTTATTTGGAGAACTCACTTGTTTTCAATGGCCTTGCATCTTTTTGGAAGATCATCCAATTCTCAAACTTAGTTTGATTTCATTGACTCAATTTTTTCTTTTCTTGAATGTATTCATTTTTCTTATCAAGGTAATTTAGAGCCTCATTTACATTCCTTAGCTCATCTTCATCTTGTGAAGCGACTATGAAAGTTTCCCTTTTAATATCCAAATGTTGATGAGGAATGCTCTTACGACTAGTTCATCATATGTGAAATTATACACTATGCACATTATTCTCCATTAAACTCCCAGTTGAATTAGATAATGATGATATCATCTCATCATGTGATTTTAATTAAGACTGAGTTTAATTTAATTCATCACTTCTCACATTACTTCCACTTGGATGAACTCCATTTAGTTCATTACCTTGATCCAAAGTTTCAAATAGGCAATGGTCTTCGCCCATTTCACCTATTTAGGAAATTCATTCTTTAAGAATGTAACATTTTGTGATTCAAATTCAATCATACTCTCACTTTCTTGTTCACTTATAAATACATACCATTTCGAGTGTTTTGAGAATCTAATGAAAATACTTATTTTGTCTTTAGGACTAAATTTCCCATATTTATGAGAGGGTTCGTGAGTATAGGCAGTACATCCCCAATGTTTAAGAAAACTCAAATAGAGTTTTCTATCTATCTATAGAAGTAACTAATTTAGAATACACCTAGTTAAGTATAGAGGCAACGGTTAACAAAGCATCACCCCAAAAATCAATTGGTAAGTTAGCTTGCGTCATGGTGGACCTAATCATTTCTAGACGGGTTATGTTTCTCCTTTCAACAACATCATTTTGTCGAGGAGTATACGAAATAGAAAAATGTCTTTTTACTCATTTTTCATCATATAAATTTCCGACCTCATCAGATAAATATTCTCGACCCCAATCGAATCTCAATGCTTTTATTTTCTTATTTAATTTGTTTTTTACTAGGCTCATAAATTTCTTAAAGCAACTTAATGTCTCAGATTTATGAGATAACAAATAGACATATCTAAATCGAGTACATTCATTTATAAATATGATGAAATACACAACCTTATGCCTTGCTCTTCTATTTATTAGACATAAATGTTAGAATTGATTAATTGCAAAGGAAATTCAACTTTTATTCATCTTCCAAATGGTTTCCTTGTTGTTTTTCCCACAAGGCAATGCTCACAAATAGGCAAATCAACTTTTTTAAATATTGCCCAATAAACCTTCTTTTGCTAATCTATTAATTCGTTATTAGCCAATATGATCAAGTCTAACAAGCCATATATTCACATAATTATAATATGAATTAGAAGACGTGAAGAGGGAATAACAAATATTAACATTAATATAGTCAACATCCAACACAATAAAATGATCTAGAAAGTATCCACTACCATAGTAATTTATACTCAAATACAAATGCATACTACTATCATGGAAGTTCAAATTCAAATCAAGTCGAGTCATTACTAAAATAGACACTAAATTCCGATAAATTTCCGGAGCATATAATATGTCATGTGGGAACAAAGTGTATCCACCACGCATATTTAATTGGTGGGTGCCAATTTTTTTTTTTTACTTCATCTCTAGAGTTGTTCCCTACATAGATCTATTTAATTCTAGTTGAAACTCATCAGAACTCCATGAAGGCATCTCTATCATTCTCTACATGGTCTGTTACTCTTAAATCTACAGTTCACAAATGATTAAATTTTATTAGAAAAAACTGAACTTGATACAAAAGTAGTACTCATAAGAATACAAAGGGTGTTTACCTTATTTGGCTCACCACAATTGCAAGCAAAGTGACCCCTATTATTACAATTGTAACATTTCACTTTTGACATTTTCTTCACACAAGAATGTTTCATCTCCTATGTTGGTCAAGTCTTGGTTTCTTACCTGAAGAGCTTGCTCTCTTGTCTTTCCACTTTTTGAACAAATCCATACGCTTACGCTTGAAGCTCGAAGCCCCTTGTGAGCTAGAACTGGCATAATTAATATATATTTTTAGCTTAGCCACTAGGAGGCAATCCTCTTTTAGCTTAGACTCCTCAAATGTCTTGATGTTCTCATTATGGGTTAGGTCCACTTTCATGTGTTCCTAACTTTAAGGCAATGAACATATCACTGCTTGCACTTGCTACTCGTTAGTTAGAATGTGGCTAGCATCCTTTAGCTCATTAATCATATTTGACATCCGCCTTAAATTTTTTCACGGTCTATCCATGAGACTTCTTGTATGAGTCAAACTTGATAGTGAGCTATCTCAATTTGATCAAAGGCATTTGACCAAATCTAGTAACCAACGCTACCCACATATTTTCGGTATTCTCAAAGTGCATAAGCTCTCACATAAAATCATTGTCCATGCTAATCAGCAATGTGAAGCGAGTAACTGAGTTTTTCCTTTTCCAAGCAGCAAATACATTCTTATCTCCCTCATGTTGTGCAGTATTTTTATCCCTAAGTTCTTTCATAACTTGGTTAAGAACTTCTAGTGCTTCTTGTTTTTTAGCACATATTGAATTTTCATATTCCATATCTCATAATTCTTGCCATTCAATTTATTTCCTTTGTTCAGTTTAGCCATTATATTCTTAGAAGCTGAAGCCATTATATTTGAACATTTCAGACATATTTGCACAAATCATTAATGCCTAACATTTATATATCTATTTTGCATCTATTTTGTATCAATTAATCATATTAATGAATAATTTCAAATAAGGTCTCAAAATCGAAATGTCATTTTGTCTCCAATCATCATCCAAAATTCCTAACTTGAAATTATCATTAATATAATCATCTATTTAAAAATTGAAAGTGCTAGTATTAACACCTAGAGAGGGTGAATAGGTGTTTAAAATAAACATTGGCAAATAAATGCGGAATAAAATAAATTTCGAGTAAAGTTTGAATAAGAATCAGATTTTGAAACTGAGTTTGAAAAATAATAGATTTTGAGTAAGTTCAGACTTTAATTACAAAATAAAGAGTTTAGGGATGAGAAAAGGAACACAAGGTTTATAGTGGTTCAGCTTAGATCAAGCCTATGTCCACTCTCTCTTCTAACAGCCTTCTTGCTAGATTCCACCATGCAATCAATAAGAGATTACAACTTTGAGTGCAAACACTTAGTGGTAGATCATACTTTCTTACTAAGTCACTCTTTTGGTATTTCTCTCACAATCACAAATGTTTAAGCTCACCAAAGACAAGTGTGTGATTAAAGGTCGCTCAGACTGTGGAATTATAAATTCTACACTTCATCTTTTACTTGCTCATCAGTCTTTGATCTCTTTAAATACTCATCCACTTTCGAACTAGCCGTTAGATAGTATCTTGAGGATTGTCTTCCAATCTACCCATTAGACATATTTGTATCTAGAATATTTGATAGTTGAGTGATAGAAGTAGAATCTCAAATTGATTCTAATCGTCCATACAAACAGAATCTTGGTTCCATAAGTAGAGCTCCTTCGTATAGAAAGTTCTTGTCTTCAAGATCTAATTGTTAATATATTATATTGAGTCAATCAAATCTAACTTTGATGTAGAATCCAAACTAGATCACTAGCTGTTATATATTTGGGGCTTGTGTTATGTTTTGTCTCATTCTGGATGTAAAGTTTGAGAGCAATAGACTTTACAATCTGAATCTGGATGTAAATCTGAACATATTCTGCTTCTGAATAGATTTAGCCTTAAGGTTTGAACACAGTTTGAATAAGTTCAGCTTCAGCATAGAGTCTGTTTTTTGATTCCTCAAAGTATAGACTTTAATAATATCATTTACATGTTCTATCATCTGCATAGTCTATTACTTAACAATTAAACACGTTAGTAGCTTTTGATTTATTTTGTCATCTTCAAAACATTATAAGGGATTTTCCTAACAATCTCCCACTTTTTTGATAATGACAAAACAATATCTGAATATGCAGGTGTAATTACACTTTCTAAAATATTAATAAATCAATCATCAAATTTTAGATTTTCAAAAAAATGTGACTTGAATCAAAAGACAGCAAATAGATTGAGCATAACAATATATAGAAAAATAATCGCAACTCAATATTATGCAATAAGTAATATCAATCAATCAACACATATGCATATTTATATTCTCTCCCCCTTTTTGTCATAATCAAAAAGCAATAACAATGGAAATAGTATCACATAGAAATATGAAACGATAATAAATATGTCTTGCCCAATTTCAAAAAAAAAAAAAAAACTTTAATAAAGTAAATACAATATTAAAGATATGCAATATAGCTCACGTCGATCATATGTATAAGCAAATATCCAATAAAAATCATGGATGTATTATAAAATTCACTTGACCCATTTGTCATAATAAAATGATAATATCAATAAAAGATTTGTTGATGACAAAAGGTAATAAAAGATGCACTAACCGAATTTCGTAGAACTTAATAAGTTCTAACACATTTACCTTTTCCTTCCTTCCATAATAATCAAGATCATGATCAATTCAAAAAGACTTTTTCAAAATTGGTCAATGCTCCCCCTCAATTTGTTGCCTTTTTGAGATAATCATGATTCTTTCCTTTCTCTTGGATTTGCTTTCTCCTCCTCTTTTTTTTTTTTTTTTTTTGGGTAAAGGTTAATAGAATAGAAAGAGGAAAAGCCAACTATACAAAAGACCAATGCCACAAACTTTCACTCAAAAAGCACACAAGCAAACTGAGTGAAAGGGAGCTAGTGTAAAAGAAAGAAGGAACAACTGATACAATCGGCAACAACAAGAGCGAACGCCCCAAGTTCGAAGGAAGCAAAAGGGTACACATCCAAAATAGCACAAGCGCAACATGTGCAACAATGTCTAGATGAAGGACAAGAGCAAAACCCCAACACCAATCAAGCTAGCAAAGAACAAACCCAACATCCTATTAAAGCTCAGCCGAGCCAGTAACGAAGACTGAAGGATCAAATCCCCACCCACGTTGAAGCCTCCTATTGGTCAAGTTGTCAGGCACCTTGCTGTAGGTTAGTACTTTATCCCTGACAACTTTTATGAGATGATTCTTCAAAGTCGCAACCTCAAGCACTTTGCCCTAGAAAATGATACTATTCCTTTTCTTCCAGATAAGATGGCACATGGTCCCAAAAGAGAAACGGACAATAGAGTGGAAGAAGTCATTGCTAGATAAATATTTCAGAGCCCAAAGGAGAATCTCCACCCACAACCTATTACGCCAGGGAAGATTATATCTCCCCGCCCAAAAGAAAGCAAGCGTCGCAGGAACATGACACTCGAAGAAGAGATGGTCAATCGAATCAGGAGCATAATTGCAAAAGGCACACACTTCATAATCAATTCTTCCATGAGAAATGAGTAAAACCTGAGTAGGAAGGTGGTTCTTGGTAATCAGCCAAAGGTTGAACTGGTATCTGGGAGCAATGGCATTATTGCAAATAAAGTGAGCCCAAGGGACACAGTTCTTTCCAGGTCTTAATGCCTCCCGGGTTGAGGCTACTGAAAAGGAACTGGAAGAGGACTCATGCCAAGAGAACCTGTTAGGAGAATCAACCAGGATTAGCAAGGAGAAGCCCCAACACTCCAATAGAGATCTGAATGCACAATTTGCTGGTGCAAGGAGGTCTGTCATCGTTGCTTTCCTAGAAAGGCCCGAACTAAGAATAAGAGAGTCTGGGATGATGAGGCTCCAAGGGCTTTCCTGGTGCCAATTGTTGTGCCATAGAGAGATTGAACGACCATTGCCTACTCTCCAACAGAAGGATAACTTGATATTTCTTCTAAATTGAAGGATTTTCTTCCAAGCCCAAGAGCATACTGTTGGGATAGCCGTGACCCAAAAATTCTCTCTTTTTAAGAAATTTGAATGTATCCACCGACACCAAAGGGACTCTTTATCTATGAATAAGATCCATATATACTTAAGCATATACGCTTTATTACAGTCCTTCAACCTTCGAATACCCAGACCACCTTCCACCTTAGGAACACAGACATCCTCCCAAGAAACTTTAGCCCCGCCCCGTCCAAGGGTAGGACCCTTCCAAAGGAATTGCTTTAAAATACGCTCAATACACTCTATAACCAAGTAGGGAAGAGAAAAAACAGTAGTCCAAAAGGGCTTTCTCCTCCTTTTGTACGACACATAAAGGATTTCCTCAATAATTTGCAAAAACTTTGCACAGGGAAGAGAGTTTTTGAGCTTCCTTCCTTTGATTTTACGAATCAAACTTGCCATCTTCGCATGAGATACTTTTTTGATTGCACCATGATTTGTGTAGATTCGTAATCATTCTTACCTTATTGAATTTCCTGCAATCAACTCATTTCCTTTTTGGTATCCATCAATTTGGATCATTCCATTTCGTTAGAGTAAAATAGAAAATCTCCATAGATAAATAGATATTCTTTCTTAATTCATCATAACAAAGTATTTAAGGAAAGAACATCTTTGCACAATAAATTAATATCACATAAAACAGATTTTCATTTTGCAAAATATGACAAAATAATTTGCATTATCTCTAAGAAAGATATCAAATCAATCACACATATTAGATCAAATCGTAACTCACGAATCACAAAAACAAATCATACGATTCTTTCTTCAATAAAACAAAATATGATCATTATAAAATCTCAATCAACCAAGGATATATCGAATATCAAGCATAATGAGAATTATGTGCTCAAATAAAAAAAAAAAATACATTCCTTACCAATTTCTTCTTTTCCTTTATTTCCTGCAAAAATAGCTCATCATTTCTTTGGTACCCATATTTTCTTGGGTCCATGAGAGTTAGTAGAGTATGTTGTTTTCATATAATCTTTCTTAATAGATCTCCAGACTTTAGGATTCTTTCTCAAAGTGTTCTGAATTTCCACAATTTGAACACTTAAGGGCATTTCGACCAATAGGTTTTGTAAAAATCCTTTGAAAATGCTTCTTATAAGCAAGTTTAGGAGGTCTTTGTCTAAGTCTCTCATTGACTTTAGGAAAATCTATTAGAGAATCACTTTCCTTTTTTAAACAAAGTCCTAACTTATTATAGTAAGGTACTTGTATGGAAAGGATATGCTCTAATGTTTTTGAACCATTTGAAAATTTTGTCGTAATATTTGAAAATTCTTTCTTTAAATAATCATTTTCTTGACAAGTAAATCTCGATTTTCTTTTGTTTGTAGAATTTTTTTGTAAAATTTCAAACTTTTCTTTTCGAGAAAGATTCTGTTGTCTAAGCCAAGAATTCTCCTTTCTTAGTTTGGAGATCCTTTTAAGAGAAGATTTGAGGTTTAAGCAAAGCTCATTTATATACTTTGAAACTTTGATAGGAATTTTTAAATGGCTTATCTCGATTTTCTCATCGAATTCTAAGTCTATGTCTGAGTCAGACTTTGATTCTGAGTCTGATTTTGATTCAGAATTTGAGTCTGAGTCTGAATGTGCCACCAAGCATATATTTCCTTATTCATCATCTTCTTTCATCGTTCTTTTCTAGCCATTTTGCTTGTATTGTTTTCTTTCATTGAATTTCCTCCATTTTCCACTCAGCTTTTTGAATTTCTTGATCATAAAAGCAAGTTCTTCGTTGTCCATGTCATTTTTTTGAGTTTGTATCATCAAAATTAGCATTAGATTTTAAAGCAATGGACTTCTTACATTTGGGATCTTTGTCATTGATTTGTTCCACTTCATAAGATTGAAGAGTGCTGATCAATTCATCAACGGAGAGTGACATAATCCTCTAAATCTCTCGAATTGAGGTCTTGACATGGTTCCAATCTTTTGAGAGACCTTGCAAAAGTTTGTTGACCTTCATTGGGGAAGAAATTGGATGACCTTGATACGCCAAACTGTTTACAATTTCTGTAAAATGATCGAACATATCTCCAATCGACTCTTTTGGCTTCATTTTGAAGGTTTCATATTGGCCAAGCAGGAAATTTACTCTTGTCTCATTTACACGATTAGTCCCTTCATAAGTAACATAAAGTCTATCCTAGACTTCCTTAGCTGTTTCATATGAAGAAATTATATTATATTCAACATAAGACAAAGCTCAATATAAAGAATAAATGGCTTTTGCATCAAGAGCTTCTCTTTTGGATATCTCTGTCCGAGACATAGGAGCAGGGGGTTTGGTTTCTTTGTCTTTGCAATTCTTATTTGATATAGATGCATCAATGGGATAGATTCCTTTTTCCACGACATCCCATTGCAAGGGATATATAGATCTTAGCAATGCTTTCATTTTCTTCTTCCACACATTGTATTCCTTTCCGTCAAAATATGGTGGCCTGGTGTTGCTTTGTCCTTCCATAAGTCCTGGTGCCAAGATACTAGTCATAGAAGATCTTTAGCTCAAAAGTAAAAATACTTTTATAAATCGAGTACTTAGCTCTAATACCAATTGAAAGTGCTAGTATTAACACCTATAGGGGGTGAATATGTGTTTAAAATAACCTTGTCAAATAAATGCGGAATAAAATCAATTTTAAGTAAAGTCTAACTAAGGATCAGATTTTGAAATTGAGTTTGAATAATAATAGACTTTGAGCGAGTTCAGACTTTAACTACAAAATAAGGAGTTTAGGGATGAGAAAAAGAACACAAGGTTTATAGTGATTTGGCTTAGATTGAGCCTACGTCCACTCTCCCACGCTAACAACCTTCTTATTGGATTCCACTATGCAATCAACAAGATATTACAACTTTGAGTGCAAACACTTAGTGGTATATCACACTTTCTTATTAAGTCACTCTTTTGGTATTTCCTCACAATAACAAATGTTTAAGCTCACAAAAAACAAGTGTGTGATTGAAGGTCGCTCAGCCTTTTGAATTATATTCTACGCTTCGTCTCTTACTTGCTCATCGGTCCTTGATCTCCTTAAATACTCTACTTCCAAACTAGCCGTTGGACAGTATTTTGAGGATCGTCTTCCAATTTACCCATTAGACAAAGCTGTATTTAGAAGATTTGGTAGTTGTTGAGTGATAGAAGTAGAATCCCAAATTGATTATGATTGCCATACAAACAAAATCTCGGTTGACATAAGTAGAGCTCTTCGTATAGAAAGTTCTCGTCTTCAAGATCTAATTGTCAATAAATTAGATTGAGTCAATCAAATTTAACTTGATGTAGAATCCAAACAAGATCACTAGCCATTATACATTTGGGGCTTGTGTTACGTTTTGTCTTATTCTGGATGTAAAGCTAAGAGCAATAGACTTTACAATCTGGACATAAATTTAACATATTCTGCTTCTGAATAGATTTAACCTTAATGTTTGAACACAGTCTGAATAAGTTCAGCTTTAGCATAGAGTTTCTCTTATGGTTCTTCTAAGTATAAACTTTGATAATTTCTTTTACATGTTCTAACATTTGCATAGCTTGTTACTTAACAATTAAACATGTTAGTAGCCTTTAATTTATTTTGTTATCTTCAAAACATCATAAGGGATTTCTCTAGCAAAAATAAGTTCTCCAAAGTCACTAAAACTTTCTTGAACTTCCTATACAATGCAAATAAGATTGAACTTTAATTAATTAAACATACCATTTACACAAAGTAACGTGTCTAGTAAAACGATATCAACATCAATATGGAAAGAGATATTTACAAGTAAGATATCTAAAACCAACCTAAGAAAAATAATAAATAAATAAATTCAATGATACTCAACTATCTCATAAATAGGGAAAGATTTTTCAAATTTCTTAGAAAATTCCTTTGAAAGTTTTACGGTCACATTGGGAACCATGAAAAGATCCTTGGAGATCCCTTATGTCTCCTCCATGGTGCATTCATTTTGTATCAAGTTACATTCAGCCTGAGGGTTGAAGTCTTGGTTGCCTCAATCCTATAGTATTCTCTTGGAAACTCTATTGTAAGTTGTTTATAAGCTGGAACAACGTTAGCCTCCTATAGGCTATCTAACATTACTTGCAATTCACATGGAAGAGTGTTCCTTAGGATCGACACATTCTCAAAGTCTAGTATAGGGTAACCATTCTAGATGATTTCTTGTATCATCTCGTTGACATTGACCATATATGTCACTATATTATCGTCATTCCACCGATAATTAATTAATTTCGCTCTTAGCCCTTCAACTTTTGCATTCTGTTCATCCATTCATACGAATATAAGCGTGCGTACAAAATGCAACATTGTTCCCACAACAATTGCATAACAAAAAAAATGGACTACACATAATCTATAATACAATTCATTAGCATTTTTTTTTAGGTCAATGGTCAACCCCTGTAAAACGTTGGGTCGACGGTCAACGATGGAGGCGAATGTAGGTCAAGGGGTTAGCAAGGTCGAGTCAACGAGTTAGTTGGGTTTGTTTGGTTGTGGGGCCAAACCACAATTTTACGGAAAGTGGCAGAGGCAAAAAGGTAATTATCCATGCAAGTGTGTGCCAGTAGTTGCTATGCATGTGTTGAGCACGTGCTTGGGGGAGTCCCTTGCGTGTGCCGTGCACGGGCCAATGATCGTCCCTTCCAGCCACGCATGTAGGAGCATTCAACCTCCGTTGGCGACGTGTTGCCACTCATTTTTCTCATCTAAAAGAGAACTATGACACTTTCAAAATAAATTTTTAATGCAAGGAACATCGAGAAATGACCCTGAATAGTATGGTCGGGTGTCGGTTTTTCGTATTGGAGCATTCATCAGCGTCATTTTGCAATTTCTAGCCAACAATTCGTTTATTAAACATGTTAAACGATTAGGAAACATGAACACATGCTCTGATACTAATGATGGAAATTAATTGCGAAATTCTAAACTTAAACTATCAAGTAACATCAAACCGCATACAAAAACAGGCCTAGGAATACCTTTATCACTAATTGGAAATTACATCACACAATGGAACGTGCCTTCTTTTTCACAGATTAAATGGACATATTGCAACATCTTGAGAGAGATCGAGTGCAAACAATTTTCTTCACAGGAAGAGGGCCTTTTTGTTCTTCTTCTTTTCCTTTAGAATACACAATTCTATAGTTCCCCACTTAGAAAAAAAAACACGTTCTTTTCTCTTTTAAAGAAGTAACCCTCAAAATAATTGCCTTGACGATTATTTTCTTTAAATTGTGGGTTATGGGCTCTTTTGAGTTATGGGTTGGGTTAGCCTAACATGGGTAGCCCAATAACAATAAAACTCATCAATAATGCAAACCCTAACCAACATGACTTCTACCACTGAATTCCCCTCCAGCGATCAGCATAAAGCCGAATTAATTTAGGGCTTTCGTTGCCTATGGTGGTGCGATCTCATTGGTCCAAAACCGGGCCGTGGGTTGCTGGAAATTGGCTGGAATCGCCAATTTCTCTCTCGCCCTTATATAGCTCCAATTTTTAATTCAATTAAAAACCCCACGAAAATCATCAAGGCAAAGATATGAATAGCTCCGATACCAAATGTTTGGGAGCTAAAAGGATTGAAGAACCCGATTATTCATGAACGAACAAAACTCATGCATAATCTGGATCAAAAGTGGAAATGTAAAGAATTCTGTGCTAACTTTCGCCATTGATGAAGTTTGATTGATAACTTGAATTGTCGAATGTCGAATAGTCGGTGAAAGGGTATTTCTAGCCAATCGCCCTCTTAAACACGATGGTGTGCTTTTAGATCATTAGATAGTTTGGCTTAGACTTATTTAGGGCGTGCTTTTAGATCATTAGATAGTTTGGCTTAGACCTATTTATATCCCCATTCGTGCACCTTCATATAATGTCTTGCACCGAGATGCTATCGTGCCCTTTGGGCAATCACTATACAGTGGGCAATTATCGTGCAACTTAAATTGAACAATAAACGTTAACGAAAGTAACTGAATGTGAGAATAATAAACTAAATGCAGATTGCGTTATTGATATTATAACACTTGCTACTATTTTGGTAAACTGGCTTCCTTGATTGATCAATCAAGTGAACTTCGAGGGGGATTGACCCCGCAAAGCTTGAATCTACCGGTAATATACAATAAGAACCGAACTGATTTCCGAAGCTTGATAACAACTGAAAGCTGTTTCGTGCGCTCATCCAAGAAAAGTTCGCTTATTCCATGACACACATCTCTACATATGTTTGACATTGTTTTCACTCGAGTTAAGGGCTAACTGGATTGCATGAGGGTTGATATCCATCTGTTCTTTACTGAAACTAGGATGTTGAAATATTCTCCTTTATGTAGTTTCATGTACTGTGAAACTTTGCTAGCGAACCTCTCAAACAAACCATCCATGACTTCTTCTCCGAAATGTGTTGTTAGGATGGACTCTGAGACCGCTCTAACGGTTGCTGCCGCATATTTGCCTCTCATTTGTAAATCGCCGTCGCCCATTTCGGCGTCCCAGGTGACTTTAAATGTTTCGAACCTAGTGATGTCAAATGAGCCCTCCTTTTGAATCACATATCTAACTTCTTCAGGAGTAGGTAGGTAAAAGGGCATGTTGCAATCATCTAGTTTTTCCTCTTCGATTATTCCCTTTAAGCACAAGACCAAAAATTGGTGGTGAGAAGAAAGCGATGATAAATCGGAGCACTGCACATAAAACAATTATTCCAGAACAGTAGACAGAACTAAAAACTATTTTTACTAGACTACCGTTATCCTGTGGAAATTGGAGTGTCAATTTACCAAACCACGTGGGGAGTTGCCATTCATAACTAAGTAATGAAAATCTTATGAGCTTCCTTTTACCGGCAATTGTTTGAAGCAGAGTCATTTGGGCCACACCAATCAAACAGAGTCTTATGCGAAATAATTCACACAATGCATTCGACGGGCACGCACGCAGGCACGCACTAGCGCGGAAGCACACGGAGATTGTAGAGAGTAAAACCTCTTGGACCATATCGCTTATTGTCATTCCTAGCAATTCCCATATATTAGAGACTTGATCCTCGGACAAATTGACACTCGCATCTCTTCCGATCATTGTGAACATCATACGACCTCCAAGGACTAGCTCTTCCGAACGAGACTTGAGGAACACAGTCATGTCCCTGTTGAAAAGGTCCAAGTATGCCTCGTACACGCTCTTCGGGGTTATCCTTGCCAGATAAATATGGCCTTTGTTTAAGGGCGATCCGAACTCACTAACAAGGTTGGCGGGCACCTGATAAGGTGCAGAAGTAACATAATTTGCATGAAGCAAATAAAGAAGACCAAACAAATCAATCTAAAGTGAATTCATACTAACTAACCTGAGAGCGCCAGTGGACACTATATGAAGAATGTATGAAATGAAGAGAATGGTTGGGGAACAACCTCCCATAAAAATTCCCGGGCATTGCCGTTATGAAACAAGGCCCGAAATCTCCTCCCTTCTCTCCCCTCAGCTACTCGTAAAAGCTCGGGATTGATCTGATTAAGTTGTTGAAATCGTTATCGAAGAGATCGTTTAGGAAAATCTGAAACGTGGGTTCCGTCTTATTTAGTTTCTTTCGTATCGCATCAATGGAATCGATCATTTCCCTCAAAAACAGCAGTGCGTTGGGACCTGAAGAGCATCCCAAATGTTGTAATTAATCGGCGTCGCAGCGAAAGCGGATCAGAATTTTGCAATTATGTCGGGAGCTATAGAAATCGATTGAAATAAAACGAGGAATAATAAAAGGACAAGGACATCAGAAATTTATGTGGTTTGGTCCGAATGTTGGAACCTACGTCCACGGGGAGAGCTAGCAAATCAATCTACTATAAATCGAAGAATTACAGGATTACAATCACACATGCACTCGAGTGTTTCCCAGTCTTACTTTATATCCGATACCCACAGTGTTTAATAACTCAACTCACTCACTGGACTCAACTTCTGCACAAACCTCTCGGAGCTCAAGCCTCTCACTCTCTCTGGGGCTCTTTTGCTCTCGCTCTCTCTCGAGCTCTTTTCTTTTGCTCTCTGCGAAGCTCTATTCTTTCGCTGCTTCTCGAGCTCCAGACGTCTTCTCCATTTATCGGCGGAAGGGAAGGAAACAAAATAATATTGTACTCCAGAATCGTCAGAACGGCGCCGATCTTCAAAGCATGCGCCTCCATGCAATTAATGAGAGCGTGTGAGCGGATGACCACGCTCTCGGATGACCAGCATGCACTGACACGTAGAGTAGCTTCTGCCTTCCCTCTTTCTTTATCAATAAAATACAAAAGAAACCCACAAAAGTTGAACAAAGAGAGGGAGAGAGTTCGGCGCCTACATGTGCTGACCAACCAATTCTTCTACGAGCAATGCATGCACATGGCCATGTGCATGCATTGCTCGTAGAAGAATTGGACGATCAACCCTTCGGCCTCATTTCATGCTGACAAAGGAGAATCCCATGGATTGTCCCTCTTCATTTCCAACGCGAAGCGCAGATCATGGGCGGGATCCCTTCGGCTCCTATCCTGCGCCATTTTTCATCAAATGCTCCGTGCACGTTTTTTCTTATTTCAGCATGTAAATATTTTGTACGGATCGGGTATCGTATATAGACTCAAAATCGAGATATAATTTTATAAGAGTTTTTCCTAATGTGGACTAAATTAATTGATATTGTAATTTACTGTTTTTACGGCTACCGTAAAACAGGGTTGGTCTAAGGTGAGATAGAAGGTTTCTTAATTAGTCTAAATATGGGGTTTAGTGTGGGCCGAGTTGAGCCTGGCCCGTAATGAGAGGGACTGGCTAGAAACTCTATAAATAGTGCTCAAGTCTCTCCTCTAACCCTAATTCTCACATGTATCCTCACCTAAGGGGCGTTTACCTAACGCTACACGTGAGGGGGCCGCCTCATTGAGCCAGTGATACGGAGGGCAATAGAGGAGAAGGACTTGATGCGTGGATCCCCTTGATATATGTGGGTAATCCTTTTCTGCTTCCGCTCTATATTCGATGGATCCAGGTGCGTTAATCTTTCTACTCAATTGTGCATGTTCTTGTTCTGGTTATGGAGATCTTGGGGTTGCGCAATTTGCGTCTAACAAATTTAACACCAAATCTGCCAATTTCAAGCATTCAGGGAAGCTATCTAGATAGAGCTCTCTAAGGGCTTCTTGCAGTGCTGGCATTGCTCGGGACATAACCTGTTTCTGTATTTGTGCGCATGGACATCAAGTCAGTTACAGCATTGAAACCAATAATATGCATGTTTTGAATCTTCATTTTTCTTTTGTATTTAAACCAACCTCTTGCAAGGTTTATGAAAAAAAAGAGCAACATCTTGCAAGTGAGTTACATCGCTTTTGATTGAAACGATTAGGAATGTCAAATAGGCTCAAACTTTGGATTGGGTTCAGGCGTGTTCTGCTGTCTCAGAGGTGATTACAACAAAGAATATGACGGAATGACATGATTGTCGAGTGAGGTAGGCCATCGCGGTTCGGTCCACAACAAGTCATGGCTGAAGGTTGTAGGTGTTGCCTTGGGTTCAAAAAGAGTTGTGTTTGGATTTGCTGGTGAAAATCCTCCAGATCTGAAGGGAACAAGCCTCCAGATATGGAGGCTCGGCACCGCCTCCACAATCATAAAGGTCTTGATGGTGATGCCGAACTTGCTGAGAGCTTGACAGCAGTGGAGCCCAGCCTGCAGATCGGTGCCGGCAAGCGTGGTGGCAAGCTGGTGGCACCGATCCGGATGAGGCGTCGGCGGTGGGCAACCACAGTATGATACGAGGGTGGAGAGAGAGAGAGAGAGAGTGAGTGAGAGTGAGTGACCTGGACGAAGGAATTCTGGGCATAACTAGCTCTTCCTTCTCCTCCATTCATGCAAAGACTCTGATCCATGGTTGGCGGAAGGGCCACTTTCAGCACTGTAATCTTAGCTTCATTTATCGTTTCCCTGCCCGTACCTTCATATGGATTTTAGAAGTAGATTCATAATGGAAAAAGATTAGCCGACAATACTCTCTCAACCACATACTTTGGGTGGGTTTCCATCTTTAACCCTTTTTTATTTTTTATTTTTATTTTTATATTTAAGGAGTTGTTATCTTAAATTTGTCAAATCTAAGTTCTCATGTCCCCCTTCTTTAACATCCAGCTCTTGAAAGGTTGGCTTCCTCAACCAGTTCCATTTTTACTCTATTTTTTTTCCCAAGATTTATATAATTTTTTATGCAAGCTCAAATCGAGAAACAAATCAAAGTAATAATATTCACATAATAAAAAACAAATCCTACAATATTTTTCAAATAATAAGAAATATATGAAGAATTGAATTGCAACTTTTAAAATAGTGTGTATTATTCTTTGGCCTAAAGAAAATATTATGTAGATATATTCCCAACTAAAAAAAAAACTAATAACTCAAAAAATGGGAATGTAATTATCTTTTTTTTTTAACAATATGTGTAATTATCTTGTACACTTTGAACTTTGACTGTTGTACGATTTCGCAATTGAATAAATCATAACTATGAAGAAAACTTCGTTAATATCTACTTTTCTTATTGCAAGAAAGTAGGAATATTCATTGTTGTCCAAATTTTACTTTGTATGACATATAATTCTTAATATTTTCATGACATCTTATTCAGATTAATGGAGTTCGTATTGAAAGCAACTTTGCCAATGAAAATAATGGTGGTGATGAGGACAAGATGAACAATGCAACCGAAGATGCTAATCATGAAAGCGCCACAATACCAGAGACCATGAAAATTGAACCTTGCATAGGCATGAAGTTTAATTCTTATGATGATGCTTATGCATTTATAACAATTATGCTAAAGAAGCAGGATTTGGCATTAGAGTGTTAAACACATACAAAAGAAAAGGTAGCAAGGAAGAATGTGGTGCAGTACTTTGTTGCAATTGTCAAGGGTACAAGTTGAAAAGAAGTAGGTTAATTCAAGACCGAGAAAAAAAATGCAATTGTCCAGCAATGGTTAGAGTACATCTAGTTAGGCCTCGTAAGTAGGAAATAACAAAAGTTGTACTCGATCATAATCTTTTTACATCTCCTTGAAGCGCTAGATTCTTTACATCACACGGGAATATCGAGTCCAGAACAAAAGGAAAAATCGAGTTCTATTGTGATGCAAGGATTAGAACAAGTAAATTGTTTCAAGCGTTTGTGGTTGAAGAATGAGGACATGAGAACTTAAATTTGACAAATTTAAGATATTAAATAGAACTCCTCAAATATGAAAAAAAGAAAATAGAAAAATAGGGTAAAAGATAGAAACCGGTTGAAAAAGTCAACCGGTTTCCAACCAAAATGTGGGGTTCTTAGTTAATCGTCACTCCGTCATTGGATGGAGAATGGTCAGCTAAGCCAGACATATTCATAATTAACCATAAAATTCAAAAGAAATTAAAAGAGTTTTGCTAGGGTGATGGTACTGTTATGCTAAGTTTCTAATGGTGCCATGTTGACCACAATTTTCACTCCAATAAGAAATGGCTACTAGAAGTTTGTAGGTAATATGATTCTTTCCATAAAAACTAAATAAATTCACATTGAAGAAAATGAAATTTAGAAACCATTCTTTGCTCCTCCTAACTACTTCTTTTGAATTTAAATCTTCATCCCATCCCTCCTCTATGAACTACTTTGCAATATGATCTTCTTCTTTCTTTTTTTAGTTAATCTAGATTTTTTAATAATGGAAATCCACATTTTACAACGTCTCCTCTTGGTAAATGTTGCAATATCTATATGTCATTAAATAAAACAAGAAACTTATGACATTCACTTGCTTACATTAAAATTAAAATATATAATATATATATAATATATAGATAAAAAAATCCACATTTTATTAAGTTTTGAACTTATGACATATCGTCCAAAATTTATTGTATACCATGGTAATTGTAGGATTTAAATTTCATATTTTCTTGTACTTTACAATATATTGCACTCAATTACAATAAAATGTCGTACAATGGTGGTGCAATTTTGAAAAATTAGATAAAAATGCATTTTATGACATCGTGTGTAGTTGATTACCATAAAACATAATGAATCTTTAGAGAATATCGTAAAATATAAAAATATATTTTTTATGATGTTTTGTACTTAATCACATCCTCATATTGCAAATTTGCAAATTTTGATTTTTTTTTATTGTTTTGTTTTATGAGCTACGCTAGTCGAATTTAATTGGAAAATGTCAGAATAATTCTTTTTGGTCAATCATATTCTTGATGGAATAAAGAGGCTATGTGTCACGCCCCAAATCTCGAGTGCCCGCACATTCCTCGGTGGTTGATAAAATTGCAACGTCCCAAGACACATCGCCGACCCATTTATTTTAATGCACATGCCGAAGCGTATAATAAAATCCCCAGATAACACAAATATGTGATAGAAAAGCAGGATACCATTTTCACAAAACACTTTTCATAAACAAGCTAAGTTTATATACAACACCAGACTATAAACAAAGGTCTAAACCAAAAAGAAGAGCCACCCAGCTAACTAGGCACAAGACTCTTTGGCCGAGACCTTTGAGACCTCCAGGGGATATGGGTCTTCCACGACGTTGATCACAACGGTAGGGATGTTGGAACCCTACAAGGGACCTTCCATGATTCCATTGATCTCATAGTAAAACCACACCCTAAATCGATGAGGTACAAACTGTGATTAGCCCTCATCGACCAAGATAGTGGTCATTATGAGCTCATGGAGCCAGGGACTCCCGGGGATAGGGACGTCAATACTCTACTCCGTATACCCCATCGGCTTGTGACAGCTTGAATTTTCAGAATTTATTTAATCAATTAAATAAATTGGGTTTTTCATCGACGCGCCAATAGTGCTATTCTTTGAGCTAATTACTCACGAGATAACTAAATTATCTGGGGAAACTATTAAGGGATTTTAATGCGATAGACTTGAGAATTTGACTAGGAATTGATTTCTCAACTATATTGATCTACAATGGTCATTACGACATCGTCGAAATCAATCAGAGATTGGAGATAGGTTGATTTGATTGAGATATGTGATCAGAGTATAGGTGATTCTACTATTGCAAAATACTCATCAATCGGCACGAGACCGATTTTTCTATCGTTTTGGTATCCGGTATCTGTAACTGAAACCTTGAAATTTTCACGACAACTGAGGGTCGTCAATAAGTCGAAGAAGTACATTGTGACTTGAGATAAATTGATCACGGGTCAATTACACTAAAAATTCATAAAAGCTACCCGATAGATTAGGTATTGCTAAAATCAATTCAAATTGAAATTAACAAATTTGAACCTGATTTCGAAAATTGAAAGTTTTGTCATGTCATGATTTATTCTAGGAACGTTGACTCATCCTCCAAAAAAATTTCGGAGTTATGAGGTTTTTACAGAAAACCCTTTCGGACGTTGTGGAAAATTAGAGAAAATTCGGATGGGCCAAATTAAAGGAAATTTGGACTTCCAAGTCAAGCCTTTTAGTGTTGGGGACTTACAGAAAATTGTTGGGGATTTTTCTTCAATGAATCGGACCTCGATTTGGATAATTGAAGATGAAATTGAAGTATAAAATTAGTGAAATTCGGAGCTATGGTTTGAGGGCTGCATTTTGGCATCAATTTGGTGGATTTATGGGATTTATTTGGTTGGGAAGTAATAGGGGACAAGGAGTTAATGGAGAGGATAAATTATTCACTTTAAGCCCTTGATCCCAATCTTCTAACATACACTTCACCGGTCCCTTTTCCTCCCTTCTTCGTACAAGCTCAGCTGGCGTCCCTCTCCCTTATCCGATCCCCCCCTCTGTGCTGCCTTTTCTTCATTTTCCCCATAGCGTCAAACCATCGAAGCTGCTCAATTTTTCGCTTGTTTCTCTGCCACGAAGGCAGCTTGCTGCCATCTCCTGCAGCTTCACCCACTGAAGCATCCACCAGAGTCAACCAGAAGAGCCGGTTTGTTGACTCCTCCGTTGGCTCTCTACCATTCGGTCCACAACCCACCGAAGCATCGTCCTCGCGCTTCCCAGCTTCTGCTAAAGCCACACCAGCCCACTTCTCGATCAAACTCGGCAAATTCTTCAGCAAAGCCTAGCCCTCGATCGCTCCTCTCTCATTCGCAACTCAGCTCCTCACGCATCTTACTTCTATCCGTGCTCAGCTTCTGCGAGACGTCCCACCAATCAACTTCTCTCCCTTGAAGCCCCAAGGTTGACCCCTCCCCACGTGTCCCGCAGCACCGAAGCAGCCAGCGTCCATTTCCCCTGCCAGCGAAGCCACCGTCAATTGTTTTATTCCACCGAGCAGTCCAGCATCTTCGTTCATGTCTTGCCAGCAGATCACGCCGTCTGCCACACCCGAAGCAACTCCATTCCGCATGGTCTTCTCCAGTAACGTGTCTTCAGCCCAAATCTACAGCAGCCCACGAAGACCTGCAGCCCACGCGTTTTGTTTCCTCAGCCCGCCTCAACGACCCAACTCTCTGCAGCCCAACTCCCCTACAAACCAAAATTGAAGTCAGCCCATTTCAGCCCATTTGGAACCCAACAAATTGCCATTTTCAGCAGCTGAAGCCCGCAAAGCAAGCCCGGCCTAAATCAAGAACAAATCTCAACTTGGGCTGAGATTTGTTAGGCTAATTTTAGGCCCGGTCCAAGCCTGTTGGTGCTGCTGCAATTTGGAATTCGGTCGTCATCGCGCCATCATCGGGGTATTCCGGTCTTCACAATAAACCAATGAGTTTCACTCACTAATCCTCGCTTAGTAGGTTAATTATGTTTAGAAGTTGATTAGTTTAGGCTAAGATGGATTAGGTGGTTAGATTAGACTAGATTAGTGAATTTAAATTATTTACCGATGCATGTTAGGTGGATAGTTAGTACAAGTAGAGCCTAGACAAGCTCTAGTATTTAACTAGAGTGGTTCGGTAATTTTCTGAATCCGTTTTGGCTTCCAATTAGGCTTTTCTGAGCCTAAGTCTATTTATTGGTATTTATTTATTAATTTCCATAATTATTTAATGAATTATTTATTTTCAGAAATTCAACCAGGATGGCTGGTGATCGGAATTTTGTGTTGATTGCAGTGGTGCTCTCTATTTGAGCACTGGATCATGAAAGTTGAGTGAATTGGCGATTATGTAGGGATTTATCCCAAAATTGATTAATGTCGATATTCAATTGGAAATTGATTGTGAAAGGTTGTGAGTGATCTAGAAAACCGCCAAAGGATGACTATGCCAGTTGGGCCGAGATTAACCATCGAATTTGGAGTCGGTCGTGCCCAATCGGGCCATGATTTGCCACATGTTAAAGGTCGTGCCCATTGAGCCGTGATTCACCACTTAATAGAGGACGTGCCTAATAGGGCCGTGATCTGCCACCTATTAAAGGTTGCATCCACTGGGCCGTGATTACTACTTAAAGATAAGTTGTGTTCTTAGGACCATGATTCATGATTGAGAAGTGAGATTGAATAGTTGAGATGGCTGGGTAGTGGTTTTGATGATATGTAATCGACTGAGTCGATTGATCGATGGTTCGATCTGTTTCATTGGAAGCTGTGATTGTCAGTATTTATGATTTAAATTGACTTACAGGAAAGAACTGAGACCAAGGTAAGCCCTCTGACACTTGATTGTGCTTAGGCAGCCTTAGGGCATAATTTTCTTTCCTAATTGGGTCTTAAGAAGTAGAACTCGCTGAGACGTTGTCTCACCCCATTGTGAGATAACATTTCCAGGTCCCTAGGTGATGGCCATGGAGAGCTAAGAGTCCCAGAGTTTGGGAAGGTGGAAGAAGCATAATCAGTGAACCTGTATGGCTAGTTAGTCATAGGACAGTTCCTTTTTTTGAGCCGATATTTTTGTAATTAGTCTGGTCTTGTGTATAAACCCATTTTGTTATAATAGACTTGTTATGGTTTGAAAAGTTTGGCCCTGCTTTCCTATCCCATTGTTTTATTATTTAGAGATATTTATATGCTTTCACATGTGTACTAAAAAGAATGGGTCGGCAATGTGTTTTGGGACGTCGCTCTTAATCGACCAAGAAGGGATGAGCATGTGCTCGGAGGATCGGGGCGTGACATGGCTTCCCAGAACACACTGGAGGAACTGCCATTTACGGACCTGAAAAGAATTGAGCCCATGAAGGGGTGAGACAACATCTCCGTAAGTCCACCCCTTAAACTCCGACTAGGAAGAAAATATGCCTAGCCATATAACCACAGAGACTCACCTCCCCTTAGTTCCTCCCTGCATGTCAGCACAGTTCATATTGTAGACATAAGCAGTAATAATACTCAATCAATTGGAACGCCACACCTCACATAGCCACAGGGGTCTCGATTATAAGGCCAAATCGTTATAACACGTCCCATACCGTGCTACACGATTTTTTCCTATAATCAGGTGTGTCAGTTTCACTCAATCATGTGTTCCAATTTTTATCACGGCCCAATGAGCACGGCCTACTCGATGTTCAGTGATCTTCTAGCATAACCAGGAATCGCCTCATCCCTTGAGCATGGCAATGTCCACCCGACACACATCGGGGATGGCATTCTCGAAGGAGCTTCAGTCCGGCCTCTACCACGATCCAGCATCCATTGATAGAGCATCCCATATAGGGGCAACGTCTACCCGACGTACATCGGGGACAAGTTCTTTTAACCAACACACGATCATTCAATCTTAGCCAAGAACACCGTGTATTGCACTCAAATGCCTCGATTAAAATAATGAATTTGGCCTATTTTCTTCATATTAAAAACACACGGTAAAATAATCGTGTATGGGTACACGGTCAATTTGAACAAAAAAAAAATTGATACCCTTCCTTTTTAAAATCACATTGTTTGATATAGTCTTTAAAACTATTTTCGGTGTCAAAACCCGATACCCGTGATTTTCTAATTAAATACCGAAATTTCACAATTTTGGAGTAAATAACCAAAATTTCAATAACCAGTCAATTTGCACAATATACATTCAATTGCATAAACTAAATACACCACTACAATTGGCACGAAATTCCAGTCATCAGCTATACTTGGTATAATTTCTGAAAAATATAAAATAATTAAATAAATAGCAAAAATAATTAAATATGCAATTTAAATACGATAAATACTAACTTAGGCCGGAAACGTTAATCTAACCACCTAAACGGGCCTAGAAAATTACTGCACTTATCTAGATAAATAATACAATCTAATTAGCCCTTAATTAGTCTATTCTAACCACCTAACATGCATAATTAAACAATTATATCACTAATATAGACTAACCAACCACCTAATCCATACTTAGTCTAAACTAATTATCTGCTAAACGTCATTAACTCCCTAAGCATAGTTTAGCAAGTAAACTCATCGGTTTAGCGGGTCCACGACGAAGGTAATCAACACTTGAGCCTGTGGTGACACCAACGGAAGTCCAAACAGTCCTTAAAACAGGCCTAGAAGCCTCAACCCACATCTGAGGTTCGGCTTCTACTTCTTGGGCCGAGAAGGCTGGTCAGAGCTTGGCTTAAGCTAAAACAAGCCAAATGGGTTGGCAGAGGTCAGTGGCGGATGGTGACAGATGGCAGCCAGGTGAACTACAACGGTGGCCTAGACAGCTCAGGATGGCGGCTGGGCATGAGTAGGAGGTGGGAAGAGCAAGCGAGCACGAGGGACACATGGACGGCTCCGTGGGCAGCGTGCGACTAGTCTAGCGGCTTCGGGCGATGGTCGACGATCAAGGAGAGGCTACTAGCTGGTTCTCTGGTTCTTTCAAGCTCTCAAATGCCTCAACAATGGATAAATGAGGCCCAATGAAGAAAAAGAAGGCTGCTGAAGTAAGGGGGGACCCAATTGGCCTCAATGTCAACCAAAATATCCCATTGTGCTCATTGCTTGCCCCCACCACCTTTAGCCTTCAATCCTCAACCATTTGTACACCCAAACTTCCCCAACAAGCCATTAAAATGGTCCAAAATGTTGCAGCATCCCTTAGCTACGAATTTTGTGGCATTTGGCCTCCAATTTCACTCAATTCCCCTCCAATTTGGCTCAAATTGGAGTCTATAAAATCAGCCAAGGTGCCATCGTCCATCTCATGATTTTTGCTCGTCAAGTGAACCAACTTGATGGCAAAAAATGTGACCAAAAACCGCCATCTAATTTTCCCGATCCAAAATAACCTAACTTTGATTTTTCACCGAAATCTCAGGTTTGCAGAAAAATCTTTGGAGGATGAGTCAACGTTCCTAAAATGAATTGTGACATGACTGAACTTTCAATTTTTGAAATCGGGTTTAAATTCACGATTAATTTTAACTAGGCACAATTTTAGCGTGACCTAACCTACTAGGTAGCTTTTAGGAATTTTTAGTACAATTGACCCATAGTTGATTATTTTCGAGTTACATTGTGCATTTTCAACTCATTGGCAACTCTTGATTATCATGAAAATCTTAAGATTTCAAATACGGGCACAGAGTATATAAATGATAGAAAAATCAGTTTAGTGTCGTTCGACTAGAAAAATAGCATTGCTCGCATCACGTTGCTGAGTTGTATGCAAGATGATCTCATGTGTGAGTTTGAAAATTATGATAAAGCTCAAGTTATGTGAGTTGCTTTGAAAGATAAGTTTGGGGGTACATCTGCCACTAAGCTGATGAGACTCGCAATCAAGTTTGATATATATCAAAAGTGCTCAAATGTAACGATGAGGCAGCATCTTCGAGAGATGTCAAACATGATTTGTCTACTGAAGTCGGCAGGTCACTTTCTCACTAATGAACAACAAGTTCAGGCTATTATAAGATCTCTTCTTGACAATTTGAAGCATATGAATATCAATATGATGCATAATGAGAATATTGTCACTTTTAATGATATAGCGCATCATTTAGAATTAGAGGATGAGCACATAGAGGCTGCGAGATCCTCTCCCTATGCTTATGTTGCTAAATCGAGTTCGCACAAAATTTTGGGCTTCAAGCACAAAAGAAATTCTCAATTTAACAACAAATGGAAGAAGACTGATCAAGCACCTAAGAGGGCTAAGACCTTCCAACGTAAGAAGCGTGGTGGGAAGAAGGACAAGGCCAAGATGAAGTGCTACAATTGTGACAAGGTGGGTCATTTTGCTCGTGAACGCACTGAGCTGAAAGAGGTACCATATTACTCTATTACTTTAAATAATGCTTTTGCTTCTAGCACAATAATGCTTGCTGAAACTCATCTAATGCGGACTGTAGACTCGATAGCAATAGATCACATAGCTAGAGACCGAGAATTATTTGTGGAGTATTGTTGGATTCAGTCTAGAAGAAGATAGATATATATTGGGAATAATTAAATAATTGAAGTAAATGGTATCGGCATATGTAAATTAATTTTACGTGATGGTCAAAACCTATTTCTACATGATGTCCTTTATGCTCCAAATATTCGATGAAACTTATTTTTCGTAGTTCTTATTCTTAGCTTAGGTTATGTATTGAATTTCCATGGTGATTATTGTTAGGGAAATCCCTTATGATGTTTTGAAGATTACAAAATAAATCAAAGGCTACTAACATGTTTAATGGTTAAGTAATAGACCATGCATATGATAGAACATGTAAAGGATATTGCCAAAGTGTGAAGACGACCAGAAGACTGAACGTAACATATGCCCAAAGTATATTCTGAAGATTTCCAGACTTCTGTGTCAAAGTCTGAAGATTGCCAGACTTTAGTATCAAAGTATGTTCTACATCAGAAGTCTGTTCAATCTGACAAATTCCAGACTGAACGTGAATGATGAATCAGAAGACAGACTCTATGTTAGAGCTGAACTTATTCAGACGGTGTTCAGACCTTAAAGCTAAATCTGTTCAAAAGCAGAATATGTTCAGACTCAGATTGCAAAGTCTATTGCTCTCAGACTCAGATTGTAAAGTCTATTGCTCTCAGACTTTACATCCAGAACTCGACAGAACGTAAGTCAAGCCCAATCATATAACGGCTAGTGATCTGGTTTGGATTCCACATCAAGATTGATTTGATTGACTCAATCTATTTGATTGACGATTGGATCTTGAAAACAAGAACTTTCTATACGAAGAAGCTTTACTTATGGAAACCAAGATTTCGTTTGTATGGGCGATCAAAATCAATTTGGGATTCTACCTTTGTCACTCAACGGCTATCAAATCTTCTAGATACAGAGCTGTCCAATGGGTATATTGAAAGACGATTCTGGGGATACCGTCCCAACGGCTAGTTTGGAAGTGGAGAAGTATTTAAGGAGATGAATGACCGATGAGCAAGTAAGAGACGGAACGTAGAATTTATAATTCCAAAGTCTGAGCGACCTTCGATCATACACTTGTCTCTTGTGAGCTTAAACGTTTGTGATTGTGAGAAAAATACCAAAAGAGTGACTTAGTGAGATAGTGTGATCTACTAAGTGTTTGCACTCAAAGTTGTAATCTCTTGTTGATTGCATAGTGGAATCCAGCCAAGAAGGCTGTTAGCGTGGGAGAGTGGACGTAGGCTTGAATTAAGCCGAACCACTATAATTTCTGTGTTCTTATTCTCTTCCCTAACTCATTTGTTTGAAGTTTATTTTATTCCGCATATATTTGCCAAGATTTATTTTAAACACCTATTCATCCCCCTCTAGGTGTTCATACTAGCACTCTCAATTATATTGACATTTTGTATGGAACAATTTATTATGATTCAGGTCAAGTATCAAATGGTTTTATAGTGTTAAACATTGACTATGATCATTACAATATTAATGTCGATGGTTGTTTTTCTTTAATTGCATCTTCTAGTAATGTTGAGATTGATGCAAGTACTTGGCATTCTAGATTAGGTCATATTGCGTTGCAAAGAATGCAAAGATTAGCTAGAAAAGGCCTTTTAGGGTCACTCACTAATATTAATCTACCTGTATGTGAACATTGTCTAGCAGGAAAAGTAACTAGAAAACCATTCGGAAATGGAATAGAGCCAAATTTCCATTGCAACTCATACATTCTAACATTTGTGGTCATTTGAATGTGAGGGTGAGGCATGGAGCCTTATATTTCATTATTTTCATAGATAATTTCACGCGTTTCAATTATGTCTTTCTAATCTCCCATAAGTCAGAAGCATTAGACTGCTTTAAATGATATATAACGATGGTAGAGAATCAGTTGAACAAAATAATAAAGGTATTGAGAACCAATTATGGATGTGAGTATCTATTTGAGCAATTCAAAGCTCTTTATGATGAAAAGGGAATTGTACGACAATTGACTATTCTTGGTACTCCATAATAAAATGGGGTAGCTGAAAGAAGGAATAGAATTTTATTGAAAATGGTTAGGTCTATGATGGCGCAAGCAAATTTACTTATCTCCTAATGGGGAGATGCATTATTGACTGATGCCTATATACTTAACCAAGTGCCCTCAAAATCAGTCACTTCTACCCCTTATGAAGTATGGACTAAAAGGAAACTAGACTTGAGTAGTCTACGTCCATGGAGATGTGCAGCTTATGTTCATGATTCTTATCATAAATATGACAAATTAGGTCCTAGAGGGAAGAAATGTATCTTTGTAAGAACACTTCAAATGATACGTGTTCATAGGTGAATAAGCTGATGGAAGTGTGACCGAAATGGAGTCATGAGATGTCACGTTCTTGGAGAACGATTTTCCTAATAGAGGTGAGATTAATAAAGACTTCCAATTATATGAAATGGAAGACCCTAATAACACACCCACTGATGTTGTAGACGGAAATGAAAATTTACCTCAATATGCAAGACCTAGTGGAAGTGTTGCATCATCTTGTGAACTGAATTCAAGAGAAATTCAGTTGCATAAAAGTAATCATAAAAGTATTCATTGTCGTTGTTTTGAGATTGAAGGGGAAGCATTTATGATTGTTCAAAAAGACGATGCCAAGCCAAAGACTGTTCAAGAGACTCTCTCATCCTCTAATAAGAAAGAATGGAAAAAAGTTTTGAAATATGAGATGGAGTCAATGAGGGCAAATTATGTATGTGATTTGGTTGATCTACCATCCAATTGTAAGGCTAGTGAAAACAAGTGGGTCTTTAAGATTAAGCGAAGGGTGGATTGATCCATTGAAAAGTATAAAGCTCGTCTTGTGACGAAATGTTATACTCAACAAGAGAGTATAGACTATGAGGAAACCTTTTTCACCAGTTGTAAGGTTTGTCTCAATACGCCTTATCCTAGCCATTGTTGCACATTTGGACCTTGAATTATATCAAATGAATGTAAAGATGGCATTTCTCAATGGAGAATTAGATGAGGAAATCTATATGAAGCAGCCAATAGGTTTCATAGCTAAAGGTCAAGAGCATAAAGTTTGCAAGCTTCATCGCTCAATATATGGTCTTAAGCAATCATCTAGACAGTGGTATTTTCATTTTCATCGAGCTATAATCACTTTTGGTTTCATGATTATTGAAGAAGATCATTGTGTATATGTCAAGCGGTCCAAAGATAAATTTGTGATTTTATCACTTTATATGGACGATATTCTATTGGCTGTAAATGACAAGATTTTGGTTATCACCCATAAAATAATGGTTGTCTTCCAATTTTGAAATGAATGACATAGGAGAAGATGCTTATAAATTAAGAGTTAATATTGAAAGAGATCGATCAAGGAAACTCCTTGCTTTATCACAAGAGTCTTATATAACGAAAATTCATGAGCATTTTAATATGCAGCATTGTAGTTCTATTGATACCCCTGTCATGCAAGGTGGAAGCCTAAGTACTAAGATATATCCTAAGACTCCAGAAGAAATTAAAGTGATGGAAACTGCTCCTTATACTAGTGCGGTCAGAAGTTTGATGTATGCTTTGATGTGTACTCGACCCAACATATGTTATGCCATGGGATTGGTAAGCCGATATCAATCAAATCCCGGTTAAGCACACTAGAAAGTAGTGAAGAGGATCTTGAGATACTTGAAAGGCACCATGTACTATTGACTTTATTACTAAGGGAATGATTTATGCCTATTGAGCTATTTAGATGCTGATTGGGATGAAGACCTCGATAAGTGTAAATCAACTTCTGGATATGTGTTCTTCTCAACGGATGTGCAATTTCTTAGAATAGCAAGAAACAGACATGTACGGCCTTATCTACGATGGAGACAGAATTTATTGCATACTCTGCCGCAGTGCAAGAAGCAGTATGACTAAAAATTTTCTTGGAAAATTTAGCCACTGTCACTAAGATTCCTATACTGGTGATAGTTTATTACGATAGTCAAGCAGCCATTGTCTATGTGAAGGATCCAAAGTATTATAGAAGAACAAAGCATATTGACATAAAAAACAACTTTAAAAAATATTTTCATCGCCTCCAAAAATATTTAGACGTAAATTGTTATTGATAGTTTAAAAATTTTCCATTGTCAAACTTTTTCAAGCAATACAAGCAATGAAAGGGAAAGTGTGGTGGAAAGATGAAATTAACACTATGTTTGGGAGCATGCTATGACCTACCTTTTTCATTTGAAGGGAAAATTGTCTAAATTTAGGGTGGTGCTTAAATAATGAGCCTAAGGGACTTGATTAGGTGTGGGCTCTCTCAAGCCTTTACCTTGCGTGACGTTGGGATGTTCAATGTTAAGTCATATTAACATTATGAGGGATTTCAAATGAGGAGTCAAAAGTTATTGAGATCGGCTAGAAACCAAATGAGGCATGAGAGTATATTTCACTTCCTACTCAATTAGAGAATCTAAGGTCAAGATTTTGATTGCATGAATCAATTAGTGTCCTTTTGGTACTAGATAAGCCTTCTTGCTAATGACGAGTCCTAAGGTTCTATTCCTAACGAGGCAAAAGAAAAAGTAATTAAATAATAAATGAAATTGAAATGCATAATAGCACTATAATGATTGTCCTTAAAAACATTCAAAACCCTATTGTTAAAGCCCTAGGAGTTTGTTCAATTTTGAGTCCAACTTTTTACCATAGATTTTCACATTTTTTCCTTTTTTTTAAGACCACAGTAATCCTAAATGTTTATTAGAATCCCTAAACTATGTGCATTCTAATCTAGGTTAACCAAGCACTAATTCTAAAAGAATTAATGCTAAAATTTAGAAAAACTACTCCCTTTTTCCTACTTTTTAACTTTTCAGGATTTTTTAAAAAAATTCTAATTAATTTTTTTACATAAAAATAGGGACCAAGGCGGGCCCCAAGGCCCAGTCTAAATATTGGCTGATGGAGGCTCTCGATTTCAAGCCATGGACACAAATGGGCTCATTCAAAACAAGCCTATTCAGATAGAAAATCACTAAGCCCATTTCATTGAAATTAAATGCATTGAATCCATCTTGCTTAAAAAAAAAAACACTTGGCCTAGGTACCTCAAAGACTAAAGCCAGCTGGAATCTACAAAGGGCGTGTTTGGTTTGTTCCGGAGAACAATTTTTTATCAAAATTTTTTTTTTTTGTTCCCAAGAACAAATTCTAACCATTTTCTTCTAATTTTTTTTAATAATTTTATTACTTTTTTTTTCTTCTTTTCTTTTATCTTCTTTCTTAGCCAATCGCCGGCCTCGAGATGATTGGTGATCGGCCAAATGAGAGTCGGTGACCTCACCAGCCCTCAGAAAGGCTTGGCCAAGCCTTAGCTGGGCTAGGTGAGGCTCGATCTCACCTAGATCTGGTGAGGTCGAGCTCGTCTAGTTGCTAGCAGGGCTTGACCTCGCAAGGCCATCGTGAGGTCGAGCTCGCCTGACTATGCGAGGCTCGTTGGTGGCCAGGGGAGGCCCATGCGAAAGCCTCCAATGAGCTTGACAAAGCTCACCTAGCCGATCGTTGGTGATCGACGGCTACGACAGTCAATGGTTGTGGCGGTGAAAGAAGAAGAGAAAAGGAAGAAAAACAAGAAGGAAATAATAACAGAAAAAAAAAAAATTGGTTGGCTGATTTTGAAATTATTTCCTAGAACAAAAAATTAACTTTTTTTTTTTTTTTTTACTTTTCGACTCTATTTCAAATTTATTTTCAGGAACAATTATTTCTAGAAACAAAAAAATTACCAAATTGAAATTTGTTTCAAGTCTACTTCTAAAAACGAAAGAACATAATCAAACACTATTTAGCCGGTTGCCAAACGCATCCTAAAAAACCACTTAGCTTCAAGATCCAATATTCTCGAAGGCTGAATCTCCCACCTTCCCGTGTACTTTTACCATTGCTGTTCGTTGAACACTACCACCCGAACGTCGCATTCCGCCATTGTGGTTGGCCACTGCCATGACCCATCTACGATTATCACCCGTACCAGCGAACACCATCAACAGCACCGTTTATCAACAACCTACGGACAACTAAAAACTGAAAGCTAAT
This sequence comes from Eucalyptus grandis, assembly GCF_016545825.1. Taxonomy (NCBI): domain Eukaryota; kingdom Viridiplantae; phylum Streptophyta; class Magnoliopsida; order Myrtales; family Myrtaceae; genus Eucalyptus; species Eucalyptus grandis. The sequence continues at coordinate 34,839,808 of NC_052618.1, forward strand.
GCAACAAGGACTTTTATCTAGACTGGCCAACGTCCACAATAACACCACTCACTCCAGTCGTCCTCGGCGAGCATTATAGAAACACCATAGGAACAGGAACGAACATGAGACACAGAGCAAAACAGAACAATAGAGAAGAGAGGTGCCGATTTGGTAGGAATGGAATCTGACCGAAACGAACTCAGTATATATATAAGATAATCTTGTACTGAGCAAAACAAATTTAAATGCCCTTTAAACAAGTCAAAATGTGAGGCTAGATTGAATAATTTTGGTTTAGGCATTTCACCGAACGTTTGGAGCACACTGGCTAAACGGGGAAAACCGAACCGACCGAGGCTCAAACTTGCGCCAAGACGCACAACCATCAACAAACAGCAACCCAAAACAACAGTACACAGACGAAAGGGGCCGGCACTCGCGTGAACCGGTCATCAAGCACGGTCCAGCGAGCCCAAAAAAGGGGCAAAACAGGGGGTCGGCCGAGGGTCCCAACGTGGCTCGGCGGCGGCAGATTAGACTACGCCCGGTCGACCCGCACGCCTGAACCGGGAGCCACGGATATCGATAGTTTGAACCGAAAACCGGCAAACTCACTGGAAAAACTCGAAATCAGGCGACAGGGAAGCCGCGGCTTGGTGATGCCGGCTTAGGCATATAAGCTCACGTCGAGGACAGACAAGCAACTCTCGGCTGAGGCGGACTCTTGTCGCGCTGAAGCGGATTCTGGATCTCCCTTTTTCGGTCACTCTCCATTTCTCTCTCTCTCTCTCTCTCTCTCTCTCTCTCACTACCCTCTCCTTGCTCCCCTCTCATCCACGCTCCCTCTCTCGCTTTTAATGACGGACGGCGGGCGCGCATGGCTCCTGCTAGCCTGCCGTGGCCAGCTGATCCCGGGCCCTCAGGTCGCGCCACCACCTGCTTTGCTTGGCTGGCCCGTACTTCGCTTGCAGAGGCGTTGGAGTGACACTGGGAAAGAGAGGAAGGAAATAGGGTCGGGCCAGGGAAAAGAAAAAATGGGCCAGCCCAAGTGGAAAAGGTAGAGGGGATAGAAAGAGAATGGGCTGGGGCCAGGAAAAAAAAGAAGGGGCCGCGGCCCGGCCCGGTTTCTTTTTTCTTTTTCTTTTTAAATAATTTTTTAATTAATTAATAATTTACTTTCCTTTTTTTTTGATAATTTTTTTGTTACTTTTTAATAAATTATATTACTATTAATGCAAACACTCCTAATACCTATATGTTATGCAATTTAATGAAAATCATTTTTGTTTAGGCATTAAAAATTAATCTCTAATTGTAGGCAAAATTTAGATATTAACAGACAAAAAATAGGTAGGAGAGAAAAATTAGGTGAAGAAATTAACTTTCCTTCTAATTGTTTGGAAGTGTGCAAAGGGAGAGTGAAGAAAGATTGAGGATTAAAATTGAACTGGTGCGAAAATGGAGGGAAATTAAAAAGATTATAAAATAAAATAAAAAGGTGCTTCCAGGTGAAATGTCAGTTTTGTCTGATACTGATAGATAACAACGAAGCCAAATAAAGTGTAAATGGGCTTTGGGGCAACGTTTGGCAAATGCAAATGTTTGTTCCTTTTATTTTTCGGTAGTCCTCCCAAATAAGGGAATTTGGCTTTTCACCACCTCATCTCTTTACATACCAAAGTCCCTATCTAATATTTTCATGCTTCCAAACAAAGGGTAAGTTGTTTAAAAACGAAACCTAATGTCGATTTAGGCTAGTTTATTTTGCAGAAAACATTTTCTTCATTTGTTTTAGTATTTGGACCGCGTAGGAAAATGAATTAATGTTTTCTCGGTTAACAAAAATTCTATGCTTCAATCCAAAAAAATGATTTCATTTTATTAAAATATGAAATTATTTTCCATAATATGACTAGATATCAACGCTTGGATTAAAAAATTGCGCTTGGGCATAGATCCTTAGGGGTGATTAGTTCTCGATCCAATTTGATTCCGCCTAGGAAATGGAAACTAGGAATCGGATCGAAAGATCCTAGGGCTCGGGAACCGAACCGGACTAACCAGTTCGATCTATGGAATTGATCACTCAGTAAAAAAAAATTAAAAAAATACTAGAGTTTTTACTATTAAGGTTTATTGCTATTTTTAAGAAATTATATATATTTTTTAAAAAGAGTTAGTTCGGTTCGCTTCCCCCTAGAACTGGGAGCCGAGTTGATAATCACCAGTTCCATTTTTATGGAACCAATCAGACTTATTCTTCTAGGCATAGGACCAAACTTGTCGGTTTGGTTTGGTCCGGGCAATCCTTGATTCGGGTGGTCCCACATGCTCATCCTTATAGGTTCTTGACATCCAAGACCAAGGTGCCTAAGCTTGGGTCCCTATTCCCATGCTCGGGTCCATCGAGACTGGGCCCAAGACACTAGTGTTGATGCCCAAATCTTTAGCATCTAGACTAGGTCTATTGAGGTTGGGTCCATTAAGGCTAGGGTTGAGACTTAGGTGCTTGTGCCCTTGTCCTCTACACACGAGCTCGAGTCAACAAAAGCTTGGCCTCAAGTCTATCGAGGTTGGGCTTGGCTTCTTGGTGCCAAGGTTTGAGTTCATAAAGTTCGAGACTCTAGCTCAACATCAATGAACACTTGCTCGAGCACTAGCACTAGTGTCTTGAGCTCAACCTTGATGGACTTGAGCCCACTTGCCGAGGAGTTAGGCTTGGTCATTGGGGACTCGAGTACAAACATTGGTGTGCCCATGGACTAAGACTAGTGTGCTGGTGACCCAAGCTTGAGCATTGTGGACCTAGATCACTAAGGTCCATGCTCAACCTTTGTGGACCTAAGCCCTATACCAAGGATCTAAGCATGAACACCAGGGCTTCAGGCCTGACCTTTGTGGACCTGGGCTAGGGCACCAAGAAGCCATGCATGGGCACTGGGTTCTCGATTTCAACTTCTGTGCACATGGGATTAGTGCCTACCCTCTTGCTCGAGACGCAAGTGGCCTTGCCCCCATTGAGGTTGGATAGGATCCTAGTATTCGTGCTTGGTTCCTTGACTGCCCACGTGCAAGATTTTCCTTTCCAAATGACAATAAATATTATTCGAATCTTATTTTCAAATTTTAGTGAAACACTAGAAAATATTGCTATTATCTTTAAAAAAATGATTTCTTGGAAAATATTTTCTAGAAATGTAACATTTTTTTTTTGTAAAAAAAAAAAAAGTAGTCTTAAAATTTATATGAGATTTATGGAGTCAATTAAGGAGATGTTAAGAAAAAAAAACATTATTTCTCAATTTCTCACTTCATAATTTTTTTTAAATACAAAAATTGTCCCTATTAACGCTAGTCATGCTACGTAGACCGCCCAACATCCAAGATAGAGATTTCAAACCAAAATTATTTGGAAAGACTAAATTGATAAATTTTTAAAATGTTAGGACTAAATCTGCATAATTAGAATGTTTAGGATTGTATTTAAGACTTTTTGGATAATTATCCCTCTTTTTTTTGGAGCATGGTGATAACTTGTGTATTTGTTTAAGTAAAATAACTTTCCACATATTATTTTTTTGGATTCTCATGCATTTGGTTTGCTAAAAATAATTAATCAACGGAAAACCATTTATGATCAAAGAAATTATACATACTTAAAGTTAAGAAAATGAATCTTCTAACTAGGAGAGGAAAAACATTTTTCTTGAAAATGATTTCTCGAAAAGTATTTTTCTTTATCATGAAGTTTTCCTTCCAATAAATGCATCCTTACTTTGACTATAAAGTGCATTCACATTGCCATGATGAAGTATGAAAAGATTAAACCAATGGATGCCTAAAACTCTAAAAAAGATGTGAAACCAACGCTAACTTAATCCCTTAGATGCAACCATTCATGACATACAAATAACGTGACAATCGAATATAAAATACGAATCAAATGGAATAAAGTTTGATATAATATCTATACTATATTTATTTATGTGTCATAACTTTCATTTCGATTACTTTAATGTCACATTAATTAAAAATTATTTACTGCCTCTGGCGACATATTTCCATGGTTCGTCAGGTGGCTTTGTAAATGAAGTTTTGAATCCAGGGAAACTTTCTTAAACGAAATTCAAGTTCATGTTGGTAAATGGAGGAAACGGCGTGGCAAATGGGACTAAACCAAACTCTCTCTCTTTCTCTCTGCATCTCTCTGCAGTCAATGATAACATGGAAATGAAAACTGAAGGAGAAGGAACGAACAAAAACCTTGTCGGCTTGGTTAGGATTAGGAAGCTCTCGATGGACTAGTTGTAATTAGTGATAAAATGGACCGTCTTGTGCGCATTCTGTTGAAGATACTGTTGCCAATAGATAGTGATCTTTATTGATCTCGTGCTGATAGATAATGATCTTAACTGATCTCGATTGCGGGGAATATTCATTTATTTGATTTATTGTATATTCTCTTTTCTTATAGATTTAGACATCTTGTATTTTAAATAGTGATGTAATTATACTCGTGAATGATATAGAAAGGGTTACAAATTCTACAAACTATATGCTTCTTTCTATCATCCAAACTTCTACATGATATTAGAGCCTCCTTCATCCATCTAGCTTCCCCTATACCCTTTTTTTTCATCTTTTTCTAGAAAATTTCCTTTGATTTTGGTTCATCTTCCTGGCTTGGCAGCATCATTAATACCCGACCTGTGAAGAATTTTTAGTCAGGGGGTACCATGCTGAAGAACCAAAGCACAACTTCTAGTGTGTCCCAAGAAGATGAAGAGTCTATCAACAATCGAAGAAGAGACAACATTCCTGCGGAACAACAAAAAAAGATCATCCGACAATGAAGAACAATCAAAGTCCTATTGAGCACGTCTTAGGGGCAGCTCAGTCTAACCGTGGACATTTTTCTTTTCTGGCCCAAATGTTCAATGGGTGCTTGTACCAGTCCACACGAACCTAGAAGGCCCAACCCATAATCCAAGCCTTAGAACTCGAAGCAAATGGTGGATCAGGAGAAAGCCCATCACATGTTGCTGGGGTGGACCCTGGATATGGAGCGGGTTGGTCATTTTCAGGTTACCATGGATTGGGTCTATTAAGTCTGGTAGGAGATCCCTGCTCGACTTATGGACCCGATTTCTTCCCTTTTCAGGTCTTATCGGTGGGAGGCCGGAACTTGGAGATCCATTGTATATGTCCGCTTCGGATGGACTCGAGCTCCACCTCGTCGCACAATAGCCCTCAGGACTAGAAAACTACTCGGTATGGTGTCGCGAGCTCTGGCGAGCGTTGGTGACCAAAGACAAAGATAGTTTTTCGGATAGCTTCATTTCGATTCCTTTTGATGATCAACTTGCTCGACAATGGAGGAAATGTAATCAGTTGGTGTGGACTTGGATCGGGAATTGCCTTACATTGGAGGTCGCGTTCGGAATACCATCAACCAAAGACACCAAAAGATTTGGGGATAACCTACAAGAAATGTATGGGAAGCTCGATCGAGCGAATTTTTTTTCAACCCAAGCTCTATCGGAACTCAAATAGGGAAATCTATCCATTTTGGTCATCTTCTACCATTTGTTTGCCTTTTAGAATGAACTTGAAATGGTAGAGGGGAAGTCAGAAAGGCCCGAGACCACTTTGAAAATGCTAGTATTATCACCTAGGGGTGAATAGGTGTTTTTAAAAAATTTAACAATTCAATGCAAAATAAATTACGTTGCGAGCAAAGTCTGAGGAAGAGTCAAAGTCTGACTAAAAGTGCCACCAGACTTCTGAAGAAAATTCAAACTCAAATAGAGATGGTTTAGAATTTTGAGAAGTTTAAAAGAAGATTTCAATGAATAAAGCTAAAAAGAGTTAAGGAAAGAGAAAATTGCATACGAGATTTATAGCAGTTCAGTTTAGATCAAGCCTATGTTCACTCTCTCACGTTGATAGCCTTCTGGCTAAATTTCACTAAAATATTAATAGAGAAGTATAATGGTTCGAGTGCAAACACTCAATTGAAGATTTCGTTTTCTCTCACTAAGTCACTCTTCATGTGATTCTCTCTCTTGAATACAATCTATAAGTGTTGACATTGAAGAACAAGTGGTTGGAAAGGCTTTAAACTTTTGAATTTCAATTTTCACGCACTATCTCAAATGGACTGAATGACCTCCTTAAATAGTCTTCTACGCCTTTCTAGCCATTGGCATTCTCCAGAGGAAATTCTTCCAATCAATCCATTAGATAAAATCGATTAAAAAAAAAAATCTTGTAGTCGTTTAAATATTAAGATGAAAATCCATTGATTCTGGTCACCCATACAATCGAATTTAGGTTTCCATAAGTAGATTGATTCTAGTCACCCATACAATCGAATTTAGGTTTCCATAAGTAGATGCCTCCAAAAAGGGAACTTGTCTTCAAGATTGATTTCATTAATTCGTGATTGATTTCATCAATGTATTTATAAAAGGTAAGTAAGATTCTTCTCCGTAAAGCCAGATATTAAAGATAAATCACTATAACATTCATACTTTGAATCCTTGTCGTAAGATCAATAATCCTAAGTCTAATTATATCTTCGTTCTAGACTTGGTTTCAGTCGGATTACATTAGAGTGGGAAAAATTTCTGGAATAAATAAAATTTGACAAAAGTTTGTGATATGGCTTCAACAGTCTAGTATTCTTCGAATAAGAACAAGAACAAGAACAAGAAAGTGTTGTCAACTTCAAAACTTGGTAGGAGTTTTCTCAATGCAATTTAGCTCAATATTGAGCCATGAAAGAATGAGAGAAGGTCACATGATTTCTACTTATTCTCAACGAATCATACTTACCATTTCGGAGTCGATCCTGGCCATGGACCTCATTCCCCGCTCGGCCGCATATACTAGCTTGCAATGCAAGAGGAATCTCAATGGTTGGCGTTGTTGGAGTATGTCAAGATAGGTGACCGAGTCGTCCTTGCAGCCAAGGCTTTGCTGAAGCAATGATTGGCCGCGTTGACATAAGACCATGGAAGTCCTCTGTGAAACCCAAGCACAGCGCTAGGGATTCATGGGGGAAGAAGATGATGTCTTTCTTCAATCTCGAATGAACGACCACGATTTATTTGCCCGATTAGATGGCCCAGGACATGGGAGACAAATGAACATGCGAAATTCATTCTTCAAATCGGACGATGTAGGGCTTTTAGTGAGATTAGATGGCTCACATCTAATCCTTGCTGCACCATGATCTGATGGCCCAAAACTGGCGACATCAGCACCTAATTAGAAGGGATTAAATGGCCAGAATTCTTTCACACCATCGTACAAAGCTATTTTCAATAAAGGTAAAGGTAAATTTTGCGATTATTGCAAACAACCTTATCACACTAAAGAAAATTGTTGAAAATTGCATGGGAAGCCGGTAGATAAGAAAGAACGAGACTTTTTTGTAGCAACAAATGTTAAGGTCAATCAGCCTCTTAATAATGACCAGCTTCAACAAATTATGAGGACTCTAAATCAAATGGGAATCAAGACAAGACAATCAGTTATGCAGGTATTTCTTACGGTTTGATGATTACTATTTCAAATAAAGCATGGATTATTGATTTAGGTGCTAGTGACCATATAGTTTGCGATGAATGTTTCTTTTCGAAAATTGCCAAGCCCTTAGTTCATACTTTCATTTGCCTTCCAAATGGTAGTGATACTTCAGTTACTAAGATTAGGGATGTCAACTTAGTTTTTCCATCAAACTCAAAACTGTTTTATTCATTTCTGATTTCCAGTTTAATCTCATTTCTATGTCTAAATTGTGAAGACAACTCTTGTTGAGTCTTTTTTTATTCCGATGTCTATCTCTTTTAGGCCCTTTCAACTAGGACACTGATGGGCTTAGGTAGAAATCGTGAGGGTTTTTATTTTTGGGATACATTTCTAAAGACTTCTGATATTGCATCTTTTCTTTTAAATAAGTGCATTTCATGTAAATGTTAACAATAATAAAGATATCTCTTTATCTCATCGGCGTTTAAGCCATAGTGTTGCTTTTCCTCACCTCAAATGCCCTATTTGTCATTAGCTAAATAGTCTTGAATGCCTTTTTCAGAAAGCACATCACATGCTAATCAAGCTTTCTCACTCTTATACATGGACATCTAGGGATCATACCATACTTCACACCGTTATGGATCTCGATTTTTCCTTACAATTGTGGAAGATCATACTTGAGCGACTTGGGTCTTTCTCATGCAATCCAAGGTCCAAGTACTTTGTAATCCCAAGAACTTCTTCATCCTAATTAAAAATTAGTTCAATAAATTCATACAATGGATTCGCATTGATAATGCTCATGAATTTTTTAATCACGAATGCTCTTCATTATTTCTTTCCAATGGAATCCTTCATGAAAGTTCTTGTGTCTACACTCCCCAACAAAGTGGGAGTGTAGAAAGAAAACACCCTCACCTATTAGAAGTTGCCTGAGCTCTTAAATATCAAGCTTTAATTCCATAAATGTTCTGGGGAGAGTGTGGGGTCACAGCCGCCTATCTAATCAACCGGATGCCATATTGTGTTCTCAATGCAAGATTTCCTTTCAAATTATTATATGGGAAACGTCCAGATATTCAACATATTTGTGTTTTTTGGGTGCTTATGGTATGTGTCTACCGTGGGTCCTCGGGACAAGTTGGGTCCTCGTGCTCTGAAGTGCATATTTATGGGATATCCTACTCTACAGAAAAGATATTTAGTCCTTGATCCATTTAGTGGGCCTTTTTTTGTCAGTAGAGATGTCAATTTTCATGAAGATATTTTTCCTTTCCAAGATAAGTCACCTTCATATCAATAGGATGATCTTGCTACATCTCATCATCTATTTTTAAGTGAATATGATCCTCCACAGGCACTAGTAATTATGCTTCCACCGGTGTCTCCTCCTATAGCATCTTTTGACATTGAAGCAAGGGCTGCACAGGCAACGAAAAATGAAGCATCCATTCATTCATCATTAGCAATATCTAAGAGACCTATATTCTCGAGTCACCTATTTCGATAGGTAATTCTCCTCCGCCTTATAGGATGATGTTTCGTCTATACCAATTAATCCATGGCATTCAGGTCGCACAATTCCACCAGCCACATAGACAATGGATTATATTTGCTCTTCTTTGCACAAGTCCAGTACATAATACCCCATCTCCTCCTATGTTAGTTTTTCTTATCTCTCGCCCGAACACATGTGCTACATTAGCAAAATTTCTGAGCAATAGGAACCATCATCATATGATGAGCCCACTAGAGATCCTAGTTGGCAATAGTCTATGGAAGATGAATTGTGAGCCCTTATAGATACAAAACTTGGGATATTGTTCACTTAACTCCGCATCGAAAAACGATAGGTTGCAAATGGGTATAAAAGATCAAATACAAAGTAGATGGATCTATTAAACGTTATAAAACTAGATTAGTTGCGAAGGGATTCACACAAAGAGAAGGATTTGATTATACGGAAACCTTCTCTCATGTTGCAAAGGAAGTCACAATGTGGTCCTTCCTCTTTATTGCCACTCTTCATGATTGGCGCCTTCATTAGGGATTTTGTAGATAGGGGAGAATAATGTGTGTTGTCTTCATAAATCCCTATATAGGCTCAAATAGGCATCCCATCAATGGTATGCCAAATTCATTGATGCACTTGTGAGTACAAAGTTTTGCAATCTAGGCATGATTATGCTTTATTCACATGGAGACAAGGTACATCGTCAATCTATTTACTCGTATATGTGGACGATATACTCATTATGGGAAATGATGCATCTGCCATTGATAGATTTAAGAAGTACATGCATTCTACATTTCACAATAAGGATTTAGGATTTCCCAAATACTTCCTCAAGATAGAAATTGCAAAGTCAAATAAGAGCATCTATTGCAGCCAATGCAAATTTGTCTTAGAAATTTTATTTGAAGCAAGATTGTTGGGATTTAAGCCAGTTGCTATTCCAATTGACTAGGATGTCAGGTTGACAATAGCTGAATATGACAAAGGATCATCACTCGTAAACAAGGATCCTTTGCTTAAGGACCCTTATGCTTATCAAAGGCTTGTCGGAAAACTCATTTATTTGATCATGACTAGACCCGACATTTGCTATGCAGTATAAATTCTCAATCAATTCATGCATGTCCTGAAATAGTCTCACATGAATGTAGCTTTAAAGCTTATAAAATACTTGAAAGAATGTCCGGTATTGGGAATATTATTTTCTCGAGACAACAATAAAGAGATGTCAGCATATTGCGACATAGATTATGCTACTCGTCCTATGAGTAGAAAATCTATTGTGGGCAATTTCCAACCTAATTGGCCAAATGGACTACATTGTTACTAATGTAAAAATGTTTATGACTAAATTGGTCTAACTGAATGGTTTACGACTAAATTGATACTAATACAATAGGTTTATGACTTTTTTGATAATTATCTCAAATTAAAGAAACAAATAGGAAAAAAATACGCCTCTTCAAATTGATTGTGAATAATAGTTCGAGCACTGATCTAAAATAATCTTAACAACTATTGGGATTTTGAATTTATGCTATATATTATTTCCATTTTTGAATGTATTTCTTCTTCATTTAAGGCACATGGAAGGGTCATTCTGGAACAATGAACTGGTCTTTTATAATGTGAATATATTGAATCATGTTGCTTCCTACTTTTCTGAAGGAAAGTTAAAGTTTGAACCCTCAAATGAATTTGGTTTGAGGCGTACAGTCTACGACTACGAAGAAGGATTGAAAAAGCTTACACTCAAAGCTGCACTTTTCGGTTCAAGCCCTTCAATCTTTGGATGACAAACAAGATATCATATTGTTAATGATAGTAACACATAACTCATTCAAATTCAAAATATTTTGAATTAAGTTAATGCTTTTATCATTTAGTTATTATTGTAGTTATTACCGTAACGAACTAATTCAAATATTTGAATGATATTTTGAATTAATCCATTCTTATCTCATGTAATTATTACCGTATTTATTATTGTAACATACTGTCGCGACCTAAATTTTCAGGGCAATCCTAAAGTTTAGGTTAATGGATTACTAAGTCCTAAGACTTGGCTCGGACCCTCCCAAGTCCTACCAATCGCGACTTGATAGAAATTAATTCATTTAAACATGCAATTTCAATTTGGAGCCGCCACTAACCAATTAGGGCTGGTTAGAAACCCAAGTAAAGTATGGGAGAATACTTTACTATTGCAAACCAGAGATTCAATAGGTCCGGGGACATGATTACGCTAGATTAATCTAACGCCCTTTCGGTACCTTTTATTTTAATTTCAAAAATATTTTGCAGGCAATGTTGATTAATTTAAACCTAGATTACTAACATGCAAATGGTGGTCATGCGGGTGCACAATCAGTAAAATAACATTCCATAAAAAAAAATGCTAATAAAAATGCATGCCCTAAACATGATTTCTAAATGACAAGACAACTAATTTTTCCTTTTTCCTTTTTTGAAAAAAAATTAATTATATGCAATCTTAATCTAAATTTGATATGCATGGATTTTACTTTAATGATATGTGAGATGCAATTCATATGGTATGACTTAAACTTATTACTATATGTATGCAATCTAATTTATATAATCCTAAATATGCATGTGCTACGTGATATGGGATGAATGACATGGTATTTCTATATGCATGCTTTTTTATGATTTTATTTTAATGATGATTCATTTTTAATGCATATATGCAACCTATGCTAAATAATGATGATATGAGATTAATAATGAATTAACCTATTAACTAACCAATGAAATGATCTTTTTAATTTTTTTTTAATGACATAATGCTTTTTATTAAAAAGAAAGCAACTTAATGGTGCGATGATCATCTTTTAGCATTTTCTTTTTTATTAAAAAAAAAACTATAACTCATATGGCACGCATAACATTTTTTGGTTCATCTTTTTGTTTTATTAAATAAAAATTAACCTAATCTTATATGAATCTAAAAAAAAATAAAATGCATTGCTTTAAATGTGAAATGTGTATAGACCTAAATACCTAATGTGATGCATGATATGTGATGAGCAAATAATAATAACACGCCAAAATAAAAATCCATCAATGTAAATCAATGGCATATTATTTTAATATGAATCAATGATGCAAAGTAATTCATGAATTTTGCCATAAAAAGTCGAAATAATAAAAAATCTAACCCGACGTCTCGCGGGTCAATATTTTTTATTATCATAACTTAATATGACAAATTTCCTAATGATAAAAATAAATCAAGTTAGAATAAAAACAAAACATGAAATCAAATATAAAAACTCACCTAGTCTAACTCACGGTTGACCGAGGAATGGCGAGGAGCAGCTGGTGGTTCGGTGATGGGTCGCCGTTCGGAACAGGGATGGTCGTCGGAGGTCCGGCGAAGTCAGCGATAACCACACCACGCAGCAAAACGAGAGAAGGCGGCAGATGGTGATTGCGCGGCAAGGCGCAGCAAGGACAGCGGTAGGTCGTGCGGTGCGTTCGTTGGTTGCGGGGGACTTCGGCGCGGTGAGCACGGCGAGGAAACTCGGTTCGGGCTGAGGACAACGTGCGGGCGCGGTAGAGGTGGCACGGGGCGGTGCCTAGTTGCTGGTGCGCCGGCGAGAGATCGGCGGCGGAAAATGGGATCGAAGACTCGCGGGATGCAGGCGAGGAGGAGACGCGGTGTCGGTGGGACTGCAACGGATGTCGAACGGAGCGGCCGGCGAAAAGGCTCGAGGTCCGGGGCTCCGGTGAAACACGTCGTCCAGCAACGAGATGCTGAGGGAACGAGTCAGGAGCGGCGTCTCTCGGGCTGCAGCTCACGCGGGTCGGCGAGTTGCGGGGCGTCGGCGTGGAAGCGCAGCGAGCGAGCATGCCGGAAGCTTCACGGGTGGCGGTGACTGGCGCAAGGCATGCTGGTGGAGATCTCGGACCGCGGCGATGTGGGGCACGGAGCGCGGCGGCGTGGGGCTTCGCGGACGGCGGTGGTCGCGGTCGTGGAAGCAACGGCGGCGTGGGGCTTCGCGGAGGGGAGGAATTCACGAGGAAGATGAACGATGCACAACTTTTTCTTTATTTTTGTTTTTCTCTCTCCCTCACATCACTTCTCTCTGCTCTCACCTGTCCCCTGTCTCTTTCTGCAGAAGCAAAAAGCTTCCGCCGACTTTTTCCTTTTTCCTTCAAGAACCGAGCCCCTTTCTCTCTTTCTTCCACTCTTCTTTTCCTCTCTTTTCCCTGTTCACGTCGACTTCTTCTCTTTTTCTCTTTGCTATTTTTTTTTACGAACAATGAAGAGAAGCCCCCCCGAAAGGTGAAGAAGAACCCCTCTATTTATAAAGCGAAAATTCGAGTTTGTTTCGCCGGTGGAGATTTTTGCTCAACCTCTCGCCGGTGGAGATTTTCGCTCAACTTCTCCAACAAAGAAATGGCTCCAAAATCCGGCTGTTGAATTATTTTGAATTCAAAATTTCTTTTCAAAATTTCCCTCTAATCTTTTATTTTCTAAATTAGGTGTCAACAGCTGCCCCTCTTTGAAGGGAAGCTCGTAGAGGTTTCCTTCAAAGATAAATGACACCTAAATTTAAACCATGCAAAATGAATATGCAAATGCTAATTGTAATGACCTTTTTTTTTTTTTTTTTTTTTTTGAAAGAAATGGACTCAAATAAATGCGATGTCATGCAATAAAGAATGCCATGTAAATGCAATGATTTGGTCAAGAACATATATTTCAATGTGTCTATGCTCAATGAAATGCAAAATGCAAAATGAATGCAAAATGAATATGGAATGCATATGCAAATGTTAATGACCCCTTTTTCAAATAAATTTAATTCTTTTTGAAATGCAAGGTCATGTAATAATGCAATGTAAATGCAATGATTTGGTCAAGAACGTAAATCTCAATGTGTCTATGCTCAATGAAATGCAAATGCAAAGAAGAACACGTACTGTCATACTTATCGGAGATTCAAAAAGTATTATCGGAGTGTGAAATGATTCCTACGAGACGACAAACATCTGGAAATCTTTTCGAGATAATTGAAAGGCTTAAAGTCTTTAGAGATCTGGAACTCTCATCAGATCCCAAGCACCTAGAATAACCTACCTTCAAGAAGGATAGAGTAGTTCTAGGCAGTCGGTGTTACATGTCCAGGACCCGTACCATTCTACGGTCGCCTAAAATAGTAACATAACTTTACAAAGAAACTGTTTTCCCAGGACCCGTACCATTCTACGGTCACCCAGTGTGACAGTGTTTGGTTGTGTCTAGGACTCGTACCATTCTACGGTCGCCTAAACGGGGATTTACCTTCCCGGGACCCGTACCATTCTACGGTCGCCTGAACGGGATTCACTTTCTAGGACCCGTACCATTCTACGGGCCGCCTAAAATAGGGAATAGGTGTTGTCGAGGACCCGTACCACTCTACGGTCGCCTTGACGGAGAATTGATTTTCAGGACCCGTACCATTCTACGGTCGCTGAATGGGAAACTGCTTTCAGGGACCCATACCATTCTACGGTCGCTGTTAGAGCAATAAATGTTGTTTTAGGACCCGTACTATTCTACGGTCGCCTAAATCAAACTGAATCAAGAAAATCTTTGGGGGATTTGGGACTCTCATCAAATCCCAAGCACCTGAAATTGCATCAAGTACTTAAAAATTCAGAACATCTGAAATCACATCGACGCTCGAAAAGACAAATACTTGGAAGTCACATCAAGCATTTTAAAGGTTCAAATATCTCGAGTTCACACTAGACATTTGAAAATATTTTACTAAACATCTGGAAGTCACATCGGACATTTGGAAAGACAAACACTTGGAAGTCACATCAAGCATTTAAGGGTTCAAATATCTGAAGTTCACACTAGACATTTGAAAATATTTTATAAATGGGTACTTGGAATTCTCATCAAGCACCAAGATGACTGAACAAACTCGGGGTTTCAAAGCCAATTTTTGGTCTTTGAGGAAAAATTCAATGATGGCTTTATCAAGCTTCTACTGGAAAAAATTATCACAAGGATAATTTTCAGTTATAGTGTGAATCTCTTGAACATGCTAAATGAGACGCTTTTTTGGTGTGAAAGGCTTTTTACTCGCTCTCATTTAGGAGGGGTTATTTGTCCCGACCATTGATGCGGGAATATATCACTCAATCTTATCATCATCTTGTCGACAAGAGTTCGAATTTTCTTGCAATCGGTACGACCTTACCAATTTGAGAGGTCTTTGACAAGGATTGTAATGTGGGTTTGGTCAATGGCTTAGCAAAAGAGACTCTTTGAGTCAAGGCTATTGAAAGAACAATTAAATCATCTCCGGGTTTACAAGTCAAGAACCCTGCAAAATGAGAAAGAAATAATCTTGCTCGCACTTCTTGAGCAATGCTTAAAACATATGGATTCCTATGTTAATTCAAGTGCCTTAATCTGAAGAGACTTTGTAAGGGACGTAACATAGGCTTGGTTCTTGGGTTTGAGAAACGAAAGGATCGTTAGGCTCAAAGATGTGTGTAATGGGTAAAGAGTTGGTGATCATCTTGACATTACCACTAATTTTCTTCGCCACTGATTGTCGTCTTGACAGATTTCTTTATTGGCTCAAGAGTTTATCACTGATGCCAATGATTATTCAACTGGAGATCTTTTCTCAAAATCATTTTTTTTTTTTTTATGATACACATCGATCAGGCACATCACTTTTTATATGCCCCCAATTCATCGAGTCATTTCTCTTTTCTTTTCATGGGCATTGGCCTTGCTTTTACCGGCACACTGCTTTTTCATGCCCCTTAGTTCTATTTTGATTTTAGTTCTTGCGCACAATGTGTGTTTCAAGTATATTTTAAATGACACTCGAACTTTCAAGGGTCTTCATCCGTCTCTTGCCTTGCCCCAGTGTGGGGGATGATCACCAACTGGGTTTAAAAGAAACAAAATCACAGGCTCAAGTGGGCTATGCAAAGGATATAAGTGTGTAGGATAGTGAAAGAAACGCTCTTCGTCATCCTTAGGCACTTAAATTACCACATGAATTCAATGTAAAAGCATAACTTGAAGATTAATGCAAGTGAGAGCAAGAAAATTTCCATTCATTTCACTCTCCTTCAATGTCAACTTACCTCCATTTGCCCCGATATGAGGTGGTTCTTGACAGGGGTAGTATGAAAGAAGTTCTTCAAGTGTTTAGGCTTAAAGAAGGATTAAACAAGGGTTCATTGTAGAGAAATGAACTGCCCCTCATCATTTTAGTTGTCGTACTTCATGCAAGAAAATTCTTCATCTTGAAACACAAAATGTTTCTATACTCACCTCACAATGTATAGACAGGGGACTGTGTATAGGATTAGGCTTGCCTTTCACGCCTCATTTAGCATCATTTAGCATGTTCAAGTAACTCAACATCCTTCACTGAATTATCCATTTTGATAAATTTCAAGTGGAATTGGTGAATTGCACATCATGTGAAAACATTATGAAATGATAAAAATGCCATGCTTTATTCTTGCACATCAAATGATAAAGTCAAAGATGTTAAGTGTCTGTGTCTTGCCCCTCTTTGCAAGGGAGCTCATAGAGATTCCTTAAATGTGCGTAGGGCTGCACCTGAAACAAAAAGCAAATAATTAAATGAAACAAACATAGTAAATTAGATGCATGCTGGCAAATTATTTTATTTTGAAATTTTTTTTTTTAAAGGGAACATGAAGAAGCCCAGCCTTCAGAATTAGCTCATTGCCATTTTCTTTTTGGTAGGATTTCATCACAGGGCTAGTTTGGTATACTTCAACATGCCCTTAAAACATGAAAAATCTTCATGCATTTTATTGGATGAAAAGCAAATTACATTACTGAAATGAGGGAAATCCTAGAATTAAAAATGCAAATATGCAAATATGGAAAGCAATAAAGACTCTGCGTAGAGGAGTGTGCAAATAATTAACATTTTCCTACTCT